>NC_092094.1:1461584-1546584 GCF_045679555.1 Salvelinus alpinus
GACGCTTGGCTTGCAGGCCAAAGAGTTCAATCTTGGTTTCATCAGACCAGAGAATCTTGTTTCTCATGGTCTGAGAGTCCTTTAGGTGCCTTTTGGCAAATTCCAAATTTTAGATTCTTCAAAGTAGCCACCCTTTGCATTAACGACAGCTTTGCACACTCTTGGCATTCTCTCAACCAGGTTCATGAGGAATGCTTTTCCAACAGTCTTGAAAGAGTTCCCACACATGCTGAGCACTTGTTGGATGCTTTTCCTTCACTCTGCGGTCCAACTCATCCCAAACCATCTCAATTGGGTTGAGGTTGGTTGATTGTAGAGTCCGGTCATCTGATGAAGCACTCCATCACTCTCCTTGGTCAAATAGCCCTTACACAGCCTGGAGTTGTATTTTGGGTCATTGTCCTGTTGAAAAACAAATGATAGTCCTACTAAGCCCAAACCAGATGGGATGGCATATCGCTGCAGAATGCTGTGGTAGCCATGCTGGTTAAGTGTGCCTTGAATTCTAAATAAATCACAGACAGTGTCACCAGAAAAGCACCCCCACACCACAACACCTCCTCCTCCATGCTTCACGGTGGGAACCACACATACAGAGATCATTGTTTCACCTACTCTGCGTCTCACAAAGACACGGCGGTTGGAACCAAAAATCTAAAATTTGGACTCATCAGGCCAAAGGACACATTTCCACTTGTCTCATGTCCATTGCTTGTGATTCATGGCCCAAGCAAGTCTCTTCTTATAATTGGTGTCCTTTAGTAGTGTTTTTTTTTGCAGCAAGGCCTGAAGGTCTGATTCACACAGTCTCCTCTAAACAGTTGATGTTGAGATGTGTCCATTACTTGAACTCTGTGAAGCATTTATTTGGGCTGCAATCTGAGGCTGGTAACTCTAATGAATGTATCCTCTGCAGCAGAGGTAACTCTGGTCTTCCTTTCCTGTGGGGGTCCTCATGAGAGCCAGTTTCATCATAGCACTTGATGGTTTTTGCGACTGCACTTGAAGAAACTTTCAAAGTTCTTGAAATGTTCTGCATTGATTGGCTTTCATGTCTTATAGTAATGCTGGACTGTCATTTTTCTCTGCTTATTTGAGCTGCTCTTGCCTAATATAGACTTGGTCTTTTACCAAATGGGGCTATCTTCTGTATACCACCCCTACCTTGTCACAACACAACTGATTGCCCCCCCCCCCCCGGGCCTATCCTTGGTGTGACCACCTTAAAACAATTCCCTATGTTAGGTTGGTAGAACCATCCCCCCCGGCTTACATTAAAATCAAATCAAATTTTATTTGTCACATTCGCCGAATACAGCTGGTGTAGACCTTACAGTGAAATGCTTACTTACATGCACTTAACCAACAATGCCGTTTCAAATAAATACCTTAAAAAATAAGAATAAGAAATAAAGGTAACAAATCATTAAAGAGCAGCATTAAAATAACAAAAGCGAGGCTATATACAGGAGGTACTGGTACAGAGTCAATGTGCAGGGGCACCGGTTAGTCAAGGTAATTGAGGTAATATGTACATGTAGGTAGAGTTAATAAAGGTACTATGCATAGATAATAACAGAGAGTAGCAGCAGAAGAATCAGAATGAGTTGTGTAACATAGATAATAACAGAGAGTAGCAGCAGAAAAATCAGAATGAGTTGTGTAACATAGATAATAACAGAGAGTAGCAGCAGAAGAATCAGAATGAGTTGTGTAACATAGATAATAACAGAGAGTAGCAGCAGAAAAATCAGAATGAGTTGTGTAACATAGATAATAACAGAGAGTAGCAGCAGAAAAATCAGAATGAGTTGTGTAACATAGATAATAACAGAGAGTAGCAGCAGAAGAATCAGAATGAGTTGTGTAACATAGATAATAACAGAGAGTAGCAGCAGAAGAATCAGAATGAGTTGGGTAACATAGATAATAACAGAGAGTAGCAGCAGAAGAATCAGAATGAGTTGTGTAACATAGATAATAACAGAGAGTAGCAGCAGAAGAATCAGAATGAGTTGGGTAACATAGATAATAACAGAGAGTAGCAGCAGAAGAATCAGAATGAGTTGGGTAACATAGATAATAACATAGAGTAGCAGCAGAAGAATCAGAATGAGTTGGGTAACATAGATAATAACAGAGAGTAGCAGCAGAAGAATCAGAATGAGTTGTGTAACATAGATAATAACAGAGAGTAGCAGCAGAAGAATCATAATGAGTTGGGTAACATAGATAATAACAGAGAGTAGCAGAAGAATCAGAATGAGTTGTGTAACATAGATAATAACAGAGAGTAGCAGCAGAAGAATCAGAATGAGTTGGGTAACATAGATAATAACAGAGAGTAGCAGAAGAATCAGAATGAGTTGTGTAACATAGATAATAACAGAGAGTAGCAGCAGAAGAATCAGAATGAGTTGTGTAACATAGATAATAACAGAGAGTAGCAGCAGAAGAATCAGAATGAGTTGTGTAACATAGATAATAACAGAGAGTAGCAGCAGAAGAATCAGAATGAGTTGGGTAACATAGATAATAACAGAGAGTAGCAGCAGAAGAATCAGAATGAGTTGGGTAACATAGATAATAACATAGAGTAGCAGCAGAAGAATCAGAATGAGTTGGGTAACATAGATAATAACAGAGAGTGGCAGCAGAAGAATCAGAATGAGTTGTGTAACATAGATAATAACAGAGAGTAGCAGCAGAAGAATCAGAATGAGTTGGGTAACATAGATAATAACATAGAGTAGCAGCAGAAGAATCAGAATGAGTTGGGTAACATAGATAATAACAGAGAGTAGCAGCAGAAGAATCAGAATGAGTTGGGTAACATAGATAATAACAGAGAGTAGCAGCAGAAGAATCAGAATGAGTTGGGTAACATAGATAATAACAGAGAGTAGCAGCAGAAGAATCAGAATGAGTTGGGTAACATAGATAATAACAGAGAGTAGCAGCAGAAGAATCAGAATGAGTTGGGTAACATAGATAATAACAGAGAGTAGCAGCAGAAAAATCAGAATGAGTTGTGTAACATAGATAATAACAGAGAGTAGCAGCAGAAGAATCAGAATGAGTTGTGTAACATAGATAATAACAGAGAGTAGCAGCAGAAGAATCAGAATGAGTTGGGTAACATAGATAATAACAGAGAGTAGCAGCAGAAGAATCAGAATGAGTTGGGTAACATAGATAATAACAGAGAGTAGCAGCAGAAGAATCAGAATGAGTTGGGTAACATAGATAATAACAGAGAGTAGCAGCAGAAGAATCAGAATGAGTTGGGTAACATAGATAATAACAGAGAGTAGCAGCAGAAGAATCAGAATGAGTTGTGTAACATAGATAATAACAGAGAGTAGCAGCAGAAGAATCAGAATGAGTTGGGTAACATAGATAATAACAGAGAGTAGCAGCAGAAGAATCAGAATGAGTTGGGTAACATAGATAATAACAGAGAGTAGCAGCAGAAGAATCAGAATGAGTTGGGTAACATAGATAATAACAGAGAGTAGCAGCAGAAGAATCAGAATGAGTTGGGTAACATAGATAATAACAGAGAGTAGCAGCAGAAGAATCAGAATGAGTTGGGTAACATAGATAATAACAGAGAGTAGCAGCAGAAGAATCAGAATGAGTTGGGTAACATAGATAATAACAGAGAGTAGCAGCAGAAGAATCAGAATGAGTTGGGTAACATAGATAATAACAGAGAGTAGCAGCAGCAGAATCAGAATGAGTTGGGTAACATAGATAATAACAGAGAGTAGCAGCAGAAGAATCAGAATGAGTTGGGTAACATAGATAATAACAGAGAGTAGCAGCAGAAGAATCAGAATGAGTTGGGTAACATAGATAATAACATAGAGTAGCAGCAGAAGAATCAGAATGAGTTGGGTAACATAGATAATAACAGAGAGTAGCAGCAGAAGAATCAGAATGAGTTGGGTAACATAGATAATAACAGAGAGTAGCAGCAGAAGAATCAGAATGAGTTGGGTAACATAGATAATAACAGAGAGTAGCAGCAGCAGAATCAGAATGAGTTGGGTAACATAGATAATAACAGAGAGTAGCAGCAGAAGAATCAGAATGAGTTGGGTAACATAGATAATTAAGATGTCTTATCTGCATAATATGTTTATGTGATATACTTGTTATTAGAATGTGTCCCTTTGGACTCTGGTGTTGGCAGTTGGACTTCTTCCCTCACCTGGGGCTCCTAGTCACCTGGGGCTCCTAGTCACCTGGGGCTCCTAGTCACCTGGGGCTCCTAGTCACCTGGGGCTCCTAGTCACCTGGGGCTCAGACACCTGGGGCTCAGTCACCTGGGGCTCAGTCACCTGTGGCTCAGTCACCTGGGGCTCAGTCACCTGGGGCTCAGTCACCTGGGGCCCAGAAACCTGGGGCTCAGACACCTGGGGCTCAGTCACCTGGGGCTCAGTCACCTGGGGCCCAGACACCTGGGGCTCAGTCACCTGGGGCTCAGTCACCTGGGGCCCAGAAACCTGGGGCTCAGACACCTGGGGCTCAGTCACCTGGGGCTCAGTCACCTGGGGCCCAGAGAGGGGAGAGGTCAGGCTTGTCTTTCACATGTCCCTGGTGCTATGCAGAATATCAGAAAGGGAAGAGGACAGGAGGGAACATTGTCTTCATATGTGAATGTGTCTACCTATTCTTAAACCATGTGAAGGGATGGCGTTATTAAATGGGGAACCAATTACTTGTCTCCACAATGTCTGCACCAGTCACCCCCTCCTTTGGCCTTGGGGGATGTGTGTGGTAGTGTCTGGAGTTAACAATTGATTTATGCCATTGGTCGAGTTGGTGTTTTTGTGCTATGATTACCAGGAATGAGATCGGAACCTCGTCTTAGGGACCAAACTGAACGATAATTTATAGCGAATGCTATCTGGCTACGGGATACTCCTTTCTCCTTTCTCATTTAAAAAGTCTCACCTTGTGACCCGTTCTATATATCTGTTGTTCGTCAAGTAGGTTGAAAGGGGTCTATCTTGGCTATCCAAGACCTCTGTACTTTTGTCTTGGGGCTTTTCAACGGATCATCAGAAACGGTGATTAGTCGAAATGCCGTTGGTATTACAAAGCTCTCACTATTAAAGATTTAGTTTAAGTATAACTCTGACTTGTGTGATAAGTTTGTCTCTCCTCATTTATAGTAAATAAAGGAACCACCACCGGGCGCAATGCAAATAGTCTGAGTAGCCATTTTAATAGGTGTTCAGGAGTCTTATGGAGTCATTCTAGGGGGTTATCAATCTGTTTATTCTTCTTTCAATGCAGGGTAAATTAGCAGTAATTTCCATTAGTAAGATGGAACATGATGGTTATACTCTATTGTGTACAGGCCTGGACAAAGACAAAACCAGAGTTGGAATGGATTTTCATGTATGATTTCATGGTTTAAGGCTCTCCTACAGCAGAATGCTTTAATCCAGAGGATAACAGCTCCACCTGCTGGCAGGTAGCAGTAACCTCTCCTACAGCAGAATGCTTTAATCCAGAGGATAACAGCTCCATCTGCTGGCAGGTAGCAGTAACCTCTCCTACAGCAGAACATTTTTTATCCAAAGGACAATAGCTCCACCTTCTTGCTTTAATAAGTACTGCTTCCTCCTGATTCATACCGAGGCTCAAACCCAGGACCTCTGCATCGCAAAAACACGTGACCGCCTTCCTGAAGCGTTTTACCCAGTTGCACCACCTAGTGGAGACTGAGGAGTGAGTTTTACAGACATCTGCTACACACCGAGTGAACAAAACATTAGAAACAACTTCCTAATATTGAGTTGCCCCCCCCCCCCCTCCCTTTTGCCTTCAGAACAGCCTCAATTGTGTCCAGCTGGCTGGATGTCCTTTGGGTGGTGGACCATTCTTGATACACACATGAAACTGATGAGTGTGACAAATCCAGCAGCATTGCAGTTCTTGACACTCTCAAACTGTCAGTTAAACATTTTGTCTTGCCCATTCACCCTCTGAATGGCACACACATACACAATCCATTGTCTCAAAGGTTAAAAGTCCTTCTTTAACCTGTCTCCTCCCCTTATCTACACTGATTGAAGAGGATTTAACAGTTGACAGTCGATAATCTTTCACCTGGATTCACCTGGTCAGTCTACGTCATGGAAAGAGCAGATGTTCTTAATGTTTTGTACTCTCAGTGTATATCCACCCCCTCGGCATTACAGCCGGGTCAGAAGAACTCCTCATTCCTTTGTGTCCATCTCACCTTTAGGTTTGTCTGTCTTTGCTGTCCCCATGGCAACGCTGTTTAGAATGGTTGTCTGTTCTTTTTAAACTTCACTGCAAACAAGACAAGCAGACTGTATTACGGAGAATAACTAGTCTGCAGAATGCAGACTGTATTTCAGAGAATAACTCGCTAGTCTGCAGAACGCAGTACAATAACTTTAATGGATGGAATCATGATGCAATTACTTGATCATTATCAACACATTACTGTACGTGACAGTCTGACGACGACATTACTGTACGTGACAGTCTGACCACGACATTACTGTACGTGACAGTCTGACGACATTACTGTACGTGACAGTCTGACGACATTACTGTACGTGACAGTCTGACGACATTACTGTACGTGACAGTCTGACGACATTACTGTACGTGACAGTCTGAAGACACATTACTGTACGTGACAGTCTGACGACACATTACTGTACGTGACAGTCTGAAGACACATTACTGTACGTGACAGTCTGAAGACACATTACTGTACGTGACAGTCTGACGACATTACTGTACGTGACAGTCTGACGACACATTACTGTACGTGACAGTCTGAAGACACATTACTGTACGTGACAGTCTGACGACATTACTGTACGTGACAGTCTGACGACACATTACTGTACGTGACAGTCTGAAGACACATTACTGTACGTGACAGTCTGAAGACACATTACTGTACGTGACAGCCTGAAGACACATTACTGTACGTGACAGTCTGAAGACACATTACTGTACGTGACAGTCTGAAGACACATTACTGTACGTGACAGTCTGAAGACACATTACTGTACGTGACAGTCTGAAGACACATTACTGTACGTGACAGTCTGAAGACACATTACTGTACGTGACAGTCTGAAGACACATTACTGTACGTGACAGTCTGACGACACATTACTGTACGTGACAGTCTGACGACACATTACTGTACGTGACAGTCTGACGACACATTACTGTACGTGACAGTCTGAAGACACATTACTGTACGTGACAGTCTGAAGACACATTACTGTACGTGACAGTCTGACGACACATTACTGTACGTGACAGTCTGAAGACACATTACTGTACGTGACAGTCTGAAGACACATTACTGTACGTGACAGTCTGACGACACATTACTGTACGTGACAGTCTGAAGACACATTACTGTACGTGACAGTCTGAAGACACATTACTGTACGTGACAGTCTGAAGACACATTACTGTACGTGACAGTCTGACGACACATTACTGTACGTGACAGTCTGAAGACACATTACTGTACGTGACAGTCTGACGACACATTACTGTACGTGACAGTCTGACGACACATTACTGTACGTGACAGTCTGAAGACATGACAATTAAACATGACAATTTAATGGTGTCATTTTTAAAGGTTTTGAGGATTCATTCATTTTACTTTGTGAAATGGTGAATTCCTATGTCATAGCAAGTCAAATTGAGGCATTTCATTTCAAGTTGTCTTCAACGTAAATATCTACATTTGTTCGTTTTTATACCGAATTATGTGATGTCATTACCCGCAGTATTGACTTAAAACAAATCATCCAGCGATCATACACTGTTTACCAGGGGGCAGGGCTACCGACGTTAAGGCTAATCTGAAGATGGTGCTGGCTAAAGCTAAAACTGGCGAGTGTAGAGAGTATAGAGATATTGTTATCCACGTCGGCACCAACGATGTTAGGATGAAACAGTCAGAGGTCACCAAGCGCAACATAGCTTCAGTGTGTAAATCAGCTAGAAAGATGTGTCGGCATCGAGTAATTGTCTCTGGCCCCCTCCCAGTTAGGGGGAGTGATGAGCTCTACAGCAGAGTCTCACAACTCAATCGCTGGTTGAAAACTGTTTTCTGCTCCTCCCAAAAGATAGAATTTGTAGATAATTGGCCCTCTTTCTGGGACTCACCCACAAACAGGACCAAGCCTGACCTGCTGAGAAGTGACGGACTCCATCCTAGCTGGAGGGGTGCTCTCATCTTATCTACCAACATAGACAGGGCTCTAACTCCTCTAGCTCCACAATGAGATAGGGTGCAGGCCAGGCAGCAGGCTGTTAGCCAGCCTGCCAGCTTAGTGGAGTCTGCCACTAGCACAGTCAGTGTAGTCAGCTCAGCTATCCCCATTGAGACCCTGTCTGTGCCTCGACCTAGGTTGGGCAAAACTAAACATGGTGGTGTTTGCCTTAGCAATCTCATTAGGATAAAGACCTCCTCCATTCCTGCCATTATTGAAAGAGATCGTGATACCTCACATCTCAAAATAGGGTTACTTAATGTTAGATCCCTCACTTCAAAGGCAGTTATAGTCAATGAACTAATCACTGATCATAATCTTGATGTGATTGGCCTGATTGAAACATGGCTTAAGCCTGATGAATATACTGTGTTAAATGAGGCCTCACCATATCCCCCGTGCATCCCGCAAAGGCGGAGTTGTTGCTAACATTTACGATAGCAAATTTCAATTTACAAAAAAGAAAATGACGTTTTCGTCTTTTGAGCTTCTAGTCATGAAATCTATGCAGCCTACTCAATCACTTTTTATAGCTACTGTTTGCAGGCCTCCTGGGCCATATACAGCGTTCCTCACTGAGTTCCCTGAATTCCTATCGGACCTTGTAGTCATGGCAGACAATATTCTAATTTTTGGTGACTTTAATATTCACATGGAAAAGTCCACAGACCCACTCCAAAAGGCTTTCGGAGCCATCATCGACTCAGTGGGTTTTGTCCAACATGGCCACAGTCATACTCTGGACCTGGTTATGTCCCATGGAATAAATGTTGTGGATCTTAATGTTTTTCCTCATAATCCTGGACTATCGGACCACCATTCTATTACGTTTGCAATCGCAACAAATAATCTGCTCAGACCCCAACCAAGGAGCATCAAAAGTTGTGCTATAAATTCTCGGACAATCCAAAGATTCCTAGATGCCCTTCCAGACTCCATCCGCCTACCCAAGGAAGTCAGAGTACAAAAATCAGTTGACCACCTAACTAGCTCCCTGGTGTACAGAAAATACCCGAGCTCTGAAGTAAGCTTCCAGAAAATTGGAACGGAAATGGCGCTACACCAAACTGGAAGTCTTCCGACTAGCTTGGAAAGACAGTACCGTGCAGTATCGAAGATCCCTCACTGCTGCTCGATCATCCTACTTTTCTAACTTAATTGAGGAAAATAAGACCAATCCAAAATGTATTTTTGATACTGTCGCAAAGCTAACTAAAAAGCAGCATTCCCCAAGAGAGGATGGCTTTCACTTCAGCAGTAATAAATTCATGAACTTCTTTGAGGAAAAGATCATGATCATTAGAAAGCAAATTACGGACTCCTCTTTAAATCTGCGTATTCCTCCAAAGCTCAGTTGTCCTGAGTCTGCACAACTCTGCCAGGACCTAGGATCAAGTACTATATCTCTTGACACATTGATGAAATTAATCATGGCCTCTAAACCTACAAGCTGCATACTACCCTTGTATCCTTGAGGAATGCCGAAACGTACAATTGATTTGTCAGAGGACAAATCATTCAAAGAGACAAATTGATATCTGATATCTTTCCGACAGATAAGACCTAAACCAGGCAAGAACTTGTCCGTGTAGACCAATTAGGGTTTCCAATCTCTCCAAAAGAATGTGGTGATCGATGGTATCAAAAGCAGCACTAAGGTCTAGGAGCACGAGGACAGATGCAGAGCCTCGGTCTAACGTCATTAAAAGGTAATTTACCACCTTCACAAGTGCAGTCTCAGTGCTATGATGGGGTCTAAAACCAGACTGAAGCATTTCGTATACATTATTTGTCTTCAGGAAGGCAGTGAGTTATTGTGCAACAGCTTTTTTCAAATTGTTTGAGAGGAATGGGAGATTCGATATAGGCCGATAGTTTTTTATATTTTCTGGGTCACGGTTTGGCTTTTTCAAGAGAGGCTTTATTACTGCCACTTTTAGTGAGTTTGGTACACATCTGGTTGATAGGGAGCCATTTATTATGTTCAACATACAAGGGCCAAGCACAGGAAGCAGCTCTTTCAGTAGTTTAGTTGGAATAGGGTCCAGTATGCAGCTTGAAGGTTTAGAGGCCATGATTATTTTCATCATTGTGTCAAGAGATATAGTACTAGTCCCTATCTGAGCGCTGGTGATCTACTGTATGGATAATCAAGGGATTGAGATGACATCAAATCAAATTTGTCACATGCACCGAATACAATAGTGAAATGCTTACTTACAAGCCCTTAACCGACAATACAGTTTAGAAGAAAATTGAAAAATAACAAATAGTTAAAGAGCAAAAATAAAATAACAGTAACGAGGCTATATACAGGGGGTACCGGTACAGAGTCAATGTGGAGGCTATATACAGGGGGGTACCGGTACAGAGTCAATGTGGAGGCTATATACAGGGGGTACCGGTACAGAGTCAATGTGGAGGCTATATACAGGGGGTACTGGTACAGAGTCAATGTGGAGGCTATATACAGGGGGTACCGGTACAGAGTCAATGTGGAGGCTATATACAGGGGGTACCGGTACAGAGACAATGTGGAGGCTATATACAGGGGGTACCGGTACAGAGTCAATGTGGAGGCTATATACAGGGGGTACCGGTACAGAGTCAATGTGGAGGCTATATACAGGGGGTACCGGTACAGAGTCAATGTGGAGGCTATATACAGGGGGTACCGGTACAGAGTCAATGTGGAGGCTATATACAGGGGGTATCGGTACAGAGTCAATGTGGAGGCTATATACAGGGGGTACCGGTACAGAGTCAATGTGGAGGCTATATACAGGGGGTACCGGTACAGAGTCAATGTGGAGGCTATATACAGGGGGTACCGGTACAGAGTCAATGTGGAGGCTATATACAGGGGGTACCGGTACAGAGTCAATGTGGAGGCTATATACAGGGGGTACCGGTACCGAGTCAATGTGGAGGCTATATACAGGGGGTACCGGTACAGAGTCAATGTGGAGGCTATATACAGGGGGTAGTGGTTAGTCGAGGTAATTCAGATAATATGTTCATCTAGGTAGAGGTAAAGTGATGCATAGATAATAAACAGAAGTGCAGCAGCATAAAAATGGTGATGGGAGGGGGTCAATGCAAATAGTCCGGGTAGCCATTTGATTAGCTTGGGGGTATTAAGAAGCCTTTTGGACCTAGACTTGGCGCTCCGGTACCGATTGCCGTGCGGTAGCATAGAGAACAGTCTATGACTAGTGTGGCTGGAATCCATTTTTAGAGCCTTCCTCTGACACCGTTTGGTATAGAGGTCCGAAAGCGTGGCAGGAAACTTGGCACCAGTGATGTACTGTATGCAATACCTTCTGTAGTGCCTTGCGGTCAGAGGCCGAGCAGTTGCCATACCAGGCGGTGATGCAACCAGTCAGGATGCTCTCGATGGTGCAGCTGTATAACTTTTTGAGGATCTGAGGACCCATGACACATCTTTTCAGTCTCCTGAGGGGGAATAGGCATTGTCGGGCCCTCTTCATGACTGTATTGGTGTGTTTGGACCATGATAGTTCGTTGGTGATGTGGACACCAAGGAACTTGAAGCTCTCAACCTGCTCCACTGCAGTCCCGTCGATGAGAATGGGGGCGTGCACGGCCCTCCTTTTCCTGTAGTCCACGATCATCTCATCTGTCTTGATCACGTTGAGGGAGAGGTTGTTATCCTGGCACAACAATGACAGATCTCTGACCTCCTGCCTATAGGCTGTCTCATCATTGTCGGTGATCAGGCCTACCACTGTTGTGTCGTTGGCAAACTTAATGATGGTGTTGGAGTTGTGATTGGCCATGCAGTCATGGGTGAACAGGGAGTACAGGAGGGGACTGTACTCCCTGAGGGGCCCCCGTGTTGAGGATCAGCATGGCAGATGTGTTGTTACCTACTCTTACCACCTTGGGGCGCCCCGTCAGGAAGTTCAGAATCCAGTTGCAGAGGGAGATGTTTAGTCCCAGGGTCCTTAGCTTAGTGATGAGCTTTGAGGGCACTATGATGTTGAACGCTGAGCTGTTGTCAATGACTAGCATTCTCACTTAGGTGTTCCTTTTGTCCAGGTGAGAAAGGGCAGTGTGGAATGGAATGGCGATTGAGTCATCTGTGGATCTGTTGGTGAGGTATGCAAATTGGAGTGGGTCTAGAGTTTCTGGGATAATGGTGTTGATGTGAGCCATGACCAGCCTTTCAAAGCACTTCATGGCTACAGATGTGAGTGGTACGGTGGTCATTTAGGCAGGTTACCTTAGTGTTCTTGGGCACAAGGACTATGGTGGTCTGCTTGAAATATGTTGGTATTACAGACTTGGTCAGGGACAGGTTAAAAATGTCAGTGAAGACACTTGTCATTTGGTCAGCTTATGCTCGGAGTACACGTCCTGGTAATATGTCTGGCCTTGTGTATGTTGGCCTGTTTAAAGGTCTTAATCACATCGGCTACAGAGAGCGTGATGACATAGTCGTCCGGAACAGCTGGTGCTCTCATGCATGCTTCAGAGACGGTGGCGGAAATATTATGTACAAAATAAGTTACAATTAACACAAAAAAACACACAAAAGCACAATTGGATAGCACTTGGTTAGGAGCCCGTAAAACGGCAGCCATCTCCTCCGGCGCCATTCTGTTAAAACTGTCGTTGTCTGTGTTACTGGATAGTGTTGTGTTGTCTGTGTTACTGGATAGTGTTGTCTGTGTTACTGGATAGTGTTGTCTGTGTTACTGGATAGTGTTGTCTGTGTTACTGGATAGTGTTGTCTGTGTTACTGGATAATGTTGTGTTGTCTGTGTTACTGGATAATGTTGTCTGTGTTACTGGATAGTGTTGTCTGTGTTACTGGATAGTGTTGTCTGTGTTACTGGATAGTGTTGTCTGTGTTACTGGATAGTGTTGTCTGTGTTACTGGATAGTGTTGTGTTGTCTGTGTTACTGGATAGTGTTGTGTTGTCTGTGTTACTGGATAGTGTTGTCTGTGTTACTGGATAGTGTTGTCTGTGTTACTGGATAATGTTGTGTTGTCTGTGTTACTGGATAATGTTGTCTGTGTTACTGGATAGTGTTGTCTGTGTTACTGGATAGTGTTGTCTGTGTTACTGGATAGTGTTGTCTGTGTTACTGGATAGTGTTGTCTGTGTTACTGGATAGTGTTGTGTTGTCTGTGTTACTGGATAGTGTTGTGTTGTCTGTGTTACTGGATAGTGTTGTCTGTGTTACTGGATAGTGTTGTCTGTGTTACTGGATAGTGTTGTCTGTGTTACTGGATAGTGTTGTCTGTGTTACTGGATAGTGTTGTCTGTGTTACTGGATAATGTTGTGTTGTCTGTGTTACTGGATAGTGTTGTGTTGTCTGTGTTACTGGATAATGTTGTGTTGTCTGTGTTACTGGATAGTGTTGTGTTGTCTGTGTTACTGGATAGTGTTGTGTTGTCTGTGTTACTGGATAGTGTTGTCTGTGTTACTGGATAATGTTGTGTTGTCTGTGTTGGTGGATAGTGTTGTGTTGTCTGTGTTACTGGATAGTGTTGTCTGTGTTACTGGATAGTGTTGTCTGTGTTACTGGATAATGTTGTGTTGTCTGTGTTAGTGGATAGTGTTGTGTTGTCTGTGTTACTGGATAGTGTTGTCTGTGTTACTGGATAATGTTGTGTTGTCTGTGTTACTGGATAGTGTTGTCTGTGTTACTGGATAATGTTGTGTTGTCTGTGTTACTGGATAATGTTGTGTTGTCTGTGTTACTGGATAGTGTTGTGTTGTCTGTGTTACTGGATAGTGTTGTCTGTGTTACTGGATAGTGTTGTGTTGTCTGTGTTAGTGGATAGTGTTGTGTTGTCTGTGTTAGTGGATAGTGTTGTGTTGTCTGTGTTAGTGGATAGTGTTGTCTGTGTTACTGGATAATGTTGTGTTGTCTGTGTTAGTGGATAGTGTTGTGTTGTCTGTGTTAGTGGATAGTGTTGTGTTGTCTGTGTTACTGGATAGTGTTGTCTGTGTTACTGGATAATGTTGTGTTGTCTGTGTTACTGGATAGTGTTGTGTTGTCTGTGTTACTGGATAGTGTTGTCTGTGTTACTGGATAATGTTGTGTTGTCTGTGTTACTGGATAGTGTTGTGTTGTCTGTGTTACTGGATAATATTGTGTTGTCTGTGTTACTGGATAGTGTTGTGTTGTCTGTGTTACTGGATAGTGTTGTCTGTGTTACTGGATAATGTTGTGTTGTCTGTGTTGGTGGATAGTGTTGTGTTGTCTGTGTTACTGGATAGTGTTGTCTGTGTTACTGGATAGTGTTGTCTGTGTTACTGGATAATGTTGTGTTGTCTGTGTTAGTGGATAGTGTTGTGTTGTCTGTGTTACTGGATAGTGTTGTCTGTGTTACTGGATAATGTTGTGTTGTCTGTGTTACTGGATAGTGTTGTCTGTGTTACTGGATAATGTTGTGTTGTCTGTGTTACTGGATAATGTTGTGTTGTCTGTGTTACTGGATAGTGTTGTGTTGTCTGTGTTACTGGATAGTGTTGTCTGTGTTACTGGATAATTTTGTGTTGTCTGTGTTACTGGATAGTGTTGTGTTGTCTGTGTTACTGGATAGTGTTGTCTGTGTTACTGGATAGTGTTGTGTTGTCTGTGTTACTGGATAGTGTTGTCTGTGTTACTGGATAGTGTTGTCTGTGTTACTGGATAATTTTGTGTTGTCTGTGTTACTGGATAGTGTTGTGTTGTCTGTGTTACTGGATATTGTTGTCTGTGTTACTGGATAGTGTTGTGTTGTCTGTGTTACTGGATAGTGTTGTCTGTGTTACTGGATAGTGTTGTGTTGTCTGTGTTACTGGATAGTGTTGTCTGTGTTACTGGATAATGTTGTCTGTGTTACTGGATAATGTTGTGTTGTCTGTGTTACTGGATAGTGTTGTGTTGTCTGTGTTACTGGATAATGTTGTGTTGTCTGTGTTACTGGATAGTGTTGTGTTGTCTGTGTTACTGGATAGTGTTGTGTTGTCTGTATTACTGGATAGTGTTGTGTTACTGGATAGTGTTGTGTTGTCTGTGTTACTGGATAATGTTGTGTAGTCTGTGTTACTGGATAGTGTTGTGTTGTCTGTGTTACTGGATAGTGTTGTGTTGTCTGTATTACTGGATAGTGTCGTGTTACTGGATAGTGTTGTGTTGTCTGTATTACTGGATAGTGTTGTGTTACTGGATAGTGTTGTGTTGTCTGTTTTACTGGATAATGTTGTGTTGTCTGTGTTACTGGATAATGTTGTCTGTGTTACTGGATAGTGTTGTGTTGTCTGTGTTACTGGATAGTGTTGTGTTACTGGATAGTGTTGTGTTGTCTGTGTTACTGGATAATGTTGTGTTGTCTGTGTTACTGTATAGTGTTGTGTTGTCTGTGTTACTGGATAGTGTTGTGTTGTCTGTGTTACTGGATAGTGTTGTGTTGTCTGTGTTACTGGATAGTGTTGTGTTGTCTGTGTTATTGGATAATGTTGTGTTGTCTGTGTTACTGGATAATTTTGTGTTGTCTGTGTTACTGGATAATGTTGTCTGTGTTACTGGATTGTGTTGTGTTGTCTGTGTTACTGGATAATGTTGTGTTGTCTGTGTTACTGGATAATGTTGTGTTGTCTGTGTTACTGGATAATGTTGTGTTGTCTGTGTTACTGGATAGTGTTGTGTTGTCTGTGTTACTGGATAGTGTTGTGTTGTCTGTGTTACTGGATAGTGTTGTCTGTGTTACTGGATAGTGTTGTGTTGTCTGTGTTACTGGATAGTGTTGTCTGTGTTACTGGATAGTGTTGTCTGTGTTTCTGGATAATGTTGTGTAGTCTGTGTTACTGGATAGTGTTGTGTTGTCTGTATTACTGGATAGTGTTGTGTTACTGGATAGTGTTGTGTTGTCTGTGTTACTGGATAGTGTTGTGTTGTCTGTGTTACTGGATAGTGTTGGGTTGTCTGTGTTACTGGATAGTGTTGTGTTGTCTGTATTACTGGATAGTGTTGTGTTACTGGATAGTGTTGTGTTGTCTGTGTTACTGGATAGTGTTGTGTTGTCTGTGTTACTGGATAGTGTTGGGTTGTCTGTGTTACTGGATAGTGTTGTGTTGTCTGTATTACTGGATAGTGTTGTGTTACTGGATAGTGTTGTGTTGTCTGTTTTACTGGATAATGTTGTGTTGTCTGTGTTACTGGATAATGTTGTCTGTGTTACTGGATAGTGTTGTGTTGTCTGTGTTACTGGATAGTGTTGTGTTTCCTGTTTCCTGTGTCACTATTCTGATGTGGATCCTGTGTTAATCCTATTCCCTACCTAGTGTATGTCAGATGTAGTGCACTTTATAGGGAATAGGGACAGAAATTGCACCCTATGTGACCAGTTGTCTACTATACTGTAGTGCTGTATGAATGAGAGCCTTGTTGAGGTGATAAACTGACACGGGTATTAATCTGCTTAGGACCAATCTGGATTTAGTGCCAAAGCTTAACGTGGAACACTTTGATAATTAATCTCACTGACTGACTGAGAGAAGGACAAAGGTACTCCGTCCATATCAACATGTTTCACTGTTTTGGTATGGGTCAGAGTAAACCAATATCATCCTACAGTATATACCGTTTACTGTTAATATAGTAACACTGTAAGAAGTTACCATAATATTGATAGTTGTAGTGGCAGGTACAAAGCCATTTCTTAAGCCACTTTTAAATTGACATAGGTTACCCAGCTAGCTAAACTGTTTACATTTAAAATGTCAACAAATAAACACAATGTCTATTTGAAATATTTCAAACACTTATAGCATGTGATTAAGACTGCTAGGAGTGTGATAAGGGAATTTATACGTTTAAATTAATGATTAGAATATTCCACCCTGAAACCATATAATTGTATGAAATTGATTAGAATCATAAAATTATATTCTGATGATGTGTGTAGTTTTAGTCAGAATTAGGTTAAAACAATGTATCTGTATAGTGGAAAAACCCAGACTGTCTGAGCCAGGCGTAGCTCAGGATTTGAACTTGTATGGGGGGAGGGGGGGGGGCTGAAGAAAGATACCGAGAACAGTTAGACTGTGTTTGAGCCCACCTGGCAGGAAGTGAGATAACTTAGGAGGACAGGGAGGACTTCTCAAGGTTTCCCTAATCTCGGGGAAATGGAACTGCCGGCTTGGTAGTGATAAACAGTGGTGAGAACTCACCTACTGTTCGTGTGTATGTATGTGCGTATGATATCTACTGTTTGTGTGGAAGTGTGTGCGGCGCTATAAAATGGGTGTCTTTGTATAATGGACTTCAGAGCGCTCTTGTGAATAAACATTTGACTATTGTAGGCTGGGCCTCTGTCTGTGTTCATTTCAACCAGTATCTTATAAATTCTGGGTTGCAGACTGAGTAGTTCATTGAGGTTCAGTTTATGAACATTGAGAAACATAATTCTCTTAACAGAGTGAAAGATAAGGGATGTGGCAACTATTCTATTGGGTCCATTGCACCAGACGATCTCAGTCAAGCCCAGCTGAACTATTTGAAGTGATGTGTAAGTCGCTCTGGATAAGAGCGTCTGCTAAATGACTTAAATGTAAATGTAAATGTAATGTGTGATAGTATTTGAACTCACGTCTGTTGTCTTTTGTAGAATTAGGTGAAAAGGTAACCTACTGTTTCCCAGGGGGTCTAGTGTGTGAATCATCAGCTTGTAGATTGTGTTCCTCATGGTGGAGTTGTGAAGAGAGGCTGAACTTCCTCCTCTCTGGAGGACAGGCTTCAACTGGGGGGAGAGAGAGAGAGAGAGAGGTGAGATCAAGAGAGAGAGAGAGGGGTGAGATCAAGAGAGAGAGAGAGGGGTAAGATCAAGAGGGAGGGGTGAGATCAAGAGAGAGGGAGGGGTGAGATCAAGAGAGAGAGGGAGGGGTGAGATCAAGAGAGAGAGGGAGGGGTGAGATCAAGAGAGAAAGGGAGGGGTGGGATCAAGAGAGAGAGAGAGAGAGGGAGGGTTGAGATCAAGAGAGAAAGCCAGAAGAGGACTGGCCACCCCTCATAGCCTGGTTCCTCTCTAGGTTTCTTCCTAGGTTTTGGCCTTTCTAGGGAGTTTTTCCTAGCCACCGTGCTTCTACACCTGCATTGCTTGCTGTTTGGGGTTTTAGGCTGGGTTTCTGTACAGCACTTTGAGATATCAGCTGATGTACGAAGGGCTATATTAAAAAAAATAAAAAAAATAAAAAAAAATTGATTTGATTTGAGAAAGGAAGGGGTGAGATCAAGAGAGAAAGGGAGGGGTGAGATCAAGAGAGAAAGGGAGGGGTGAGATCAAGAGAGAGAGAGAGAGAGAGAGAGAGAGAGAGGGGTGAGATCAAGAGAGAGAGAGAGGGAGGGGTGAGATCGAGAGAGAGAGAGGGGGAGGGGTGAGATCAAGAGAGAGAGAGAGAGGTGAGATCAAGAGAGAGAGAGAGAGAGAGAGAGAGAGAGAGGGAGAGGTGAGATCGAGAGAGAGAGAGAGAGAGAGAGAGGGAGGGGTGAGATCAAGAGAGAGAGAGAGAGAGAGGAAGGGGTGAGATCGAGAGAGAGAGAGGGGGAGGGGTGGGATCAAGAGAGAGAGGGAGGGGTGAGATCAAGAGAGAGAGGGAGAGAGAGAGGTGAGATCAAGAGAGAGAGAGGGAGGGGTGAGATCTAGAGAGAGAGAGAGAGAGAGAGATGAGATCAAGAGAGAGAGAGAGAGGGGTGAGATCGAGAGAGAGAGAGAGAGGGGTGAGATCGAGAGAGAGAGAGAGAGAGAGGGGTGAGATCAAGAGAGAGAGAGAGAGAGAGGGGTGAGATCAAGAGAGAGAGAGGGGTGAGATCAAGAGAGAGAGAGGGGTGAGGAAAACTACTTCTGGGGATCCTACTATATTACTACTGGGGATCCTACTAAACTACTACTGGGGATCCTACTAAACTACTACTGGGGATCCTACTAAACTACTACTGGGGATCCTACTAAACTACTACTGGGGATCCTACTAAACTACTACTGGGGATCCTACTAAACTACTACTGGGGATCCTACTAAACTACTACTGGGGATCCTACTAAACTGCTATTGGGGATCCTACTAAACTACTACTGGGGATCCTACTAAACTACTACTGGGGATCCTACTAAACTACTACTGGGGATCCTACTAAACTACTACTGGGGATCCTACTAAACTACTACTGGGGATCCTACTAAATTACTACTGGGGATCCTACTAAACTGCTACTGGGGATCCTGATAAACTACTACTGGGGATCCTACTAAACTACTACTGGGGATCCTACTGAATTACTACTGGGGATCCTGATAAACTACTACTGGGGATCCTACTAAACTACTACTGGGGATCCTACTAAATTACTACTGGGGATCCTGATAAACTACTACTGGGGATCCTACTAAACTACTACTGGGGATCCTACTAAACTACTACTGGGGATCCTACTAAATTACTACTGGGGATCCTACTAAACTGCTACTGGGGATCCTGATAAACTACGACTGGGGATCCTACTAAACTGCTACTGGGGATCCTGATAAACTACTACTGGGGATCCTACTAAATTACTACTGGGGATCCTACTAAATTACTACTGGGGATCCTGATAAACTACTACTGGGGATCCTACTAAACTACTACTGGGGATCCTACTAAACTACTACTGGGGATCCTACTAAATTACTACTGGGGATCCTACTAAACTGCTACTGGGGATCCTGATAAACTACGACTGGGGATCCTACTAAACTGCTACTGGGGATCCTGATAAACTACTACTGGGGATCCTACTAAATTACTACTGGGGATCCTGATAAACTACTACTGGGGATCCTACTAAACTACTACTGGGGATCCTACTAAATTACTACTGGGGATCCTGATAAACTACTACTGGGGATCCTACTAAACTACTACTGGGGATCCTACTAAACTACTACTGGGGATCCTACTAAACTACTACTGGGGATCCTACTAAACTACTACTGGGGATCCTACTAAACTGCTATTGGGGATCCTACTAAACTACTACTGGGGATCCTACTAAACTACTACTGGGGATCCTACTAAACTACTACTGGGGATCCTACTAAACTACTACTGGGGATCCTACTAAACTGCTATTGGGGATCCTACTAAACTACTACTGGGGATCCTACTAAACTACTACTGGGGATCCTACTAAACTACTACTGGGGATCCTGATAAACTACTACTGGGGATCCTACTAAACTACTACTGGGGATCCTACTAAACTACTACTGGGGATCCTACTAAACTACTACTGGGGATCCTACTAAACTACTACTGGGGATCCTACTAAACTACTACTGGGGATCCTACTAAACTACTACTGGGGATCCTACTAAACTACTACTGGGGATCCTACTAAACTACTACTGGGGATCCTACTAAACTGCTATTGGGGATCCTACTAAACTACTACTGGGGATCCTACTAAACTACTACTGGGGATCCTACTAAACTACTACTGGGGATCCTACTAAACTACTACTGGGGATCCTACTAAACTACTAGTGGGGATCCTACTAAACTACTACTGGGGATCCTACTAAATTACTACTGGGGATCCTACTAAACTGCTACTGGGGATCCTGATAAACTACGACTGGGGATCCTACTAAACTGCTACTGGGGATCCTGATAAACTACTACTGGGGATCCTACTAAACTACTACTGGGGATCCTACTGAATTACTACTGGGGATCCTGATAAACTACTACTGGGGATCCTACTAAACTACTACTGGGGATCCTACTAAATTACTACTGGGGATCCTGATAAACTACTACTGGGGATCCTACTAAACTACTACTGGGGATCCTACTAAACTACTACTGGGGATCCTACTAAATTACTACTGGGGATCCTACTAAACTGCTACTGGGGATCCTGATAAACTACGACTGGGGATCCTACTAAACTGCTACTGGGGATCCTGATAAACTACTACTGGGGATCCTACTAAATTACTACTGGGGATCCTGATAAACTACTACTGGGGATCCTACTAAACTACTACTGGGGATCCTACTAAATTACTACTGGGGATCCTGATAAACTACTACTGGGGATCCTACTAAACTACTACTGGGGATCCTACTAAACTACTACTGGGGATCCTACTAAACTACTACTGGGGATCCTACTAAACTACTACTGGGGATCCTACTAAACTGCTATTGGGGATCCTACTAAACTACTACTGGGGATCCTACTAAACTACTACTGGGGATCCTACTAAACTACTACTGGGGATCCTACTAAACTACTACTGGGGATCCTACTAAACTACTACTGGGGATCCTACTAAACTACTACTGGGGATCCTACTAAACTACTACTGGGGATCCTACTAAACTACTACTGGGGATCCTACTAAACTGCTATTGGGGATCCTACTAAACTACTACTGGGGATCCTACTAAACTACTACTGGGGATCCTACTAAACTACTACTGGGGATCCTGATAAACTACTACTGGGGATCCTACTAAACTACTACTGGGGATCCTACTAAACTACTACTGGGGATCCTACTAAACTACTACTGGGGATCCTACTAAACTACTACTGGGGATCCTACTAAACTACTACTGGGGATCCTACTAAACTACTACTGGGGATCCTACTAAACTACTACTGGGGATCCTACTAAACTACTACTGGGGATCCTACTAAACTACTACTGGGGATCCTGATAAACTACTACTGGGGATCCTACTAAATTACTACTGGGGATCCTACTAAATTACTACTGGGGATCCAACTAAACTACTACTGGGGATCCTACTAAACTACTACTGGGGATCCTACTAAACTACTACTGGGGATCCTACTAAACTAATACTGGGGATCCTACTAAACTACTACTGGGGATCCTGATAAACTACTACTGGGGATCCTACTAAACTACTACTGGGGATCCTACTAAACTACTACTGGGGATCCTACTAAACTACTACTGGGGATCCTACTAAACTACTACTGGGGATCCTACTAAACTACTACTGGGGATCCTACTAAACTACTACTGGGGATCCTACTAAACTACTACTGGGGATCCTACTAAACTACTACTGGGGATCCTACTAAACTGCTACTGGGGATCCTACTAAACTGCTATTGGGGATCCTACTAAACTACTACTGGGGATCCTACTAAACTACTACTGGGGATCCTACTAAACTGCTATTGGGGATCCTACTAAACTACTACTGGGGATCCTACTAAACTACTACTGGGGATCCTACTAAACTACTACTGGGGATCCTACTAAACTACTACTGGGGATCCTGATAAACTACCACTGGGGATACTGATAAACTACTACTGGGGATCCTACTAAACTACTACTGGGGATCCTGCTAAACTACTACTGGGGATCCTACTAAACTACTACTGGGGATCCTACTAAACTACTACTGGGGATCCTACTAAACTACTACTGGGGATCCTGATAAACTACTACTGGGGATCCTACTAAACTACTACTGGGGATCCTGATAAACTACTACTGGGGATCCTGATAAACTACTACTGGGGATCCTACTAAACTACTACTGGGGATCCTACTAAACTACTACTGGGGATCCTGCTAAACTACTACTGGGGATCCTACTAAACTACTACTGGGGATCCTACTAAACTACTACTGGGGATCCTACTAAACTACTACTGGGGATCCTACTAAACTACTACTGGGGATCCTGATAAACTACTACTGGGGATCCTACTAAACTACTACTGGGGATCCTGATAAACTACTACTGGGGATCCTACTAAACTACTACTGGGGATCCTACTAAACTACTACTGGGGATCCTGATAAACTACTACTGGGGATCCTACTAAACTACTACTGGGGATCCTGATAAACTACGACTGGGGATCCTACTAAACTGCTACTGGGGATCCTGATAAACTACTACTGGGGATCCTGATAAACTACTACTGGGGATCCTACTAAACTACTACTGGGGATCCTACTAAACTACTACTGGGGATCCTGCTAAACTACTACTGGGGATCCTACTAAACTACTACTGGGGATCCTACTAAACTACTACTGGGGATCCTACTAAACTACTACTGGGGATCCTGCTAAACTACTACTGGGGATCCTACTAAACTGCTATTGGGGATCCTACTAAACTACTACTGGGGATCCTACTAAACTACTACTGGGGATCCTACTAAACTACTACTGGGGATCCTACTAAACTACTACTGGGGATCCTACTAAACTACTACTGGGGATCCTACTAAACTACTACTGGGGATCCTACTAAACTACTACTGGGGATCCTACTAAACTGCTATTGGGGATCCTACTAAACTACTACTGGGGATCCTACTAAACTACTACTGGGGATCCTACTAAACTACTACTGGGGATCCTGATAAACTACTACTGGGGATCCTACTAAACTACTACTGGGGATCCTACTAAACTACTACTGGGGATCCTACTAAACTACTACTGGGGATCCTACTAAACTACTACTGGGGATCCTACTAAACTACTACTGGGGATCCTACTAAACTACTACTGGGGATCCTACTAAACTACTACTGGGGATCCTACTAAACTACTACTGGGGATCCTACTAAACTGCTATTGGGGATCCTACTAAACTACTACTGGGGATCCTACTAAACTACTACTGGGGATCCTACTAAACTACTACTGGGGATCCTACTAAACTACTACTGGGGATCCTACTAAACTACTAGTGGGGATCCTACTAAACTACTACTGGGGATCCTACTAAATTACTACTGGGGATCCTACTAAACTGCTACTGGGGATCCTGATAAACTACGACTGGGGATCCTACTAAACTGCTACTGGGGATCCTGATAAACTACTACTGGGGATCCTACTAAACTACTACTGGGGATCCTACTGAATTACTACTGGGGATCCTGATAAACTACTACTGGGGATCCTACTAAACTACTACTGGGGATCCTACTAAATTACTACTGGGGATCCTGATAAACTACTACTGGGGATCCTACTAAACTACTACTGGGGATCCTACTAAACTACTACTGGGGATCCTACTAAATTACTACTGGGGATCCTACTAAACTGCTACTGGGGATCCTGATAAACTACGACTGGGGATCCTACTAAACTGCTACTGGGGATCCTGATAAACTACTACTGGGGATCCTACTAAATTACTACTGGGGATCCTGATAAACTACTACTGGGGATCCTACTAAACTACTACTGGGGATCCTACTAAATTACTACTGGGGATCCTGATAAACTACTACTGGGGATCCTACTAAACTACTACTGGGGATCCTACTAAACTACTACTGGGGATCCTACTAAACTACTACTGGGGATCCTACTAAACTACTACTGGGGATCCTACTAAACTGCTATTGGGGATCCTACTAAACTACTACTGGGGATCCTACTAAACTACTACTGGGGATCCTACTAAACTACTACTGGGGATCCTACTAAACTACTACTGGGGATCCTACTAAACTACTACTGGGGATCCTACTAAACTACTACTGGGGATCCTACTAAACTACTACTGGGGATCCTACTAAACTGCTATTGGGGATCCTACTAAACTACTACTGGGGATCCTACTAAACTACTACTGGGGATCCTACTAAACTACTACTGGGGATCCTGATAAACTACTACTGGGGATCCTACTAAACTACTACTGGGGATCCTACTAAACTACTACTGGGGATCCTACTAAACTACTACTGGGGATCCTACTAAACTACTACTGGGGATCCTACTAAACTACTACTGGGGATCCTACTAAACTACTACTGGGGATCCTACTAAACTACTACTGGGGATCCTACTAAACTACTACTGGGGATCCTACTAAACTACTACTGGGGATCCTGATAAACTACTACTGGGGATCCTACTAAATTACTACTGGGGATCCTACTAAATTACTACTGGGGATCCAACTAAACTACTACTGGGGATCCTACTAAACTACTACTGGGGATCCTACTAAACTACTACTGGGGATCCTACTAAACTAATACTGGGGATCCTACTAAACTACTACTGGGGATCCTGATAAACTACTACTGGGGATCCTACTAAACTACTACTGGGGATCCTACTAAACTACTACTGGGGATCCTACTAAACTACTACTGGGGATCCTACTAAACTACTACTGGGGATCCTACTAAACTACTACTGGGGATCCTGATAAACTACTACTGGGGATCCTGATAAACTACTACTGGGGATCCTACTAAACTACTACTGGGGATCCTACTAAACTACTACTGGGGATCCTGCTAAACTACTACTGGGGATCCTACTAAACTACTACTGGGGATCCTACTAAACTACTACTGGGGATCCTACTAAACTACTACTGGGGATCCTACTAAACTACTACTGGGGATCCTACTAAACTACTACTGGGGATCCTGATAAACTACTACTGGGGATCCTACTAAACTACTACTGGGGATCCTGATAAACTACTACTGGGGATCCTACTAAACTACTACTGGGGATCCTACTAAACTACTACTGGGGATCCTGATAAACTACTACTGGGGATCCTACTAAACTACTACTGGGGATCCTGATAAACTACGACTGGGGATCCTACTAAACTGCTACTGGGGATCCTGATAAACTACTACTGGGGATCCTGATAAACTACTACTGGGGATCCTACTAAACTACTACTGGGGATCCTACTAAACTACTACTGGGGATCCTGCTAAACTACTACTGGGGATCCTACTAAACTACTACTGGGGATCCTACTAAACTACTACTGGGGATCCTACTAAACTACTACTGGGGATCCTGCTAAACTACTACTGGGGATCCTACTAAACTGCTATTGGGGATCCTACTAAACTACTACTGGGGATCCTACTAAACTACTACTGGGGATCCTACTAAACTACTACTGGGGATCCTACTAAACTACTACTGGGGATCCTACTAAACTACTACTGGGGATCCTACTAAACTACTACTGGGGATCCTACTAAACTGCTATTGGGGATCCTACTAAACTACTACTGGGGATCCTACTAAACTACTACTGGGGATCCTACTAAACTACTACTGGGGATCCTGATAAACTACTACTGGGGATCCTACTAAACTACTACTGGGGATCCTACTAAACTACTACTGGGGATCCTACTAAACTACTACTGGGGATCCTACTAAACTACTACTGGGGATCCTACTAAACTACTACTGGGGATCCTACTAAACTACTACTGGGGATCCTACTAAACTACTACTGGGGATCCTACTAAACTGCTATTGGGGATCCTACTAAACTACTACTGGGGATCCTACTAAACTACTACTGGGGATCCTACTAAACTACTACTGGGGATCCTACTAAACTACTACTGGGGATCCTACTAAACTACTAGTGGGGATCCTACTAAACTACTACTGGGGATCCTACTAAATTACTACTGGGGATCCTACTAAACTGCTACTGGGGATCCTGATAAACTACGACTGGGGATCCTACTAAACTGCTACTGGGGATCCTGATAAACTACTACTGGGGATCCTACTAAACTACTACTGGGGATCCTACTGAATTACTACTGGGGATCCTGATAAACTACTACTGGGGATCCTACTAAACTACTACTGGGGATCCTACTAAACTACTACTGGGGATCCTACTAAACTGCTATTGGGGATCCTACTAAACTACTACTGGGGATCCTACTAAACTACTACTGGGGATCCTACTAAACTACTACTGGGGATCCTGATAAACTACTACTGGGGATCCTACTAAACTACTACTGGGGATCCTACTAAACTACTACTGGGGATCCTACTAAACTACTACTGGGGATCCTACTAAACTACTACTGGGGATCCTACTAAACTACTACTGGGGATCCTACTAAACTACTACTGGGGATCCTACTAAACTACTACTGGGGATCCTACTAAACTACTACTGGGGATCCTACTAAACTACTACTGGGGATCCTACTAAACTACTACTGGGGATCCTAATAAACTACTACTGGGGATCCTACTAAATTACTACTGGGGATCCTACTAAATTACTACTGGGGATCCAACTAAACTACTACTGGGGATCCTACTAAACTACTACTGGGGATCCTACTAAACTACTACTGGGGATCCTACTAAACTAATACTGGGGATCCTATTAAACTACTACTGGGGATCCTGATAAACTACTACTGGGGATCCTACTAAACTACTACTGGGGATCCTACTAAACTACTACTGGGGATCCTACTAAACTACTACTGGGGATCCTACTAAACTACTACTGGGGATCCTACTAAACTACTACTGGGGATCCTACTAAACTACTACTGGGGATCCTACTAAACTACTACTGGGGATCCTACTAAACTACTACTGGGGATCCTACTAAACTGCTACTGGGGATCCTACTAAACTGCTATTGGGGATCCTACTAAACTACTACTGGGGATCCTACTAAACTACTACTGGGGATCCTACTAAACTGCTATTGGGGATCCTACTAAACTACTACTGGGGATCCTACTAAACTACTACTGGGGATCCTACTAAACTACTACTGGGGATCCTACTAAACTACTACTGGGGATCCTGATAAACTACCACTGGGGATACTGATAAACTACTACTGGGGATCCTACTAAACTACTACTGGGGATCCTGCTAAACTACTACTGGGGATCCTACTAAACTACTACTGGGGATCCTACTAAACTACTACTGGGGATCCTACTAAACTACTACTGGGGATCCTGATAAACTACTACTGGGGATCCTACTAAACTACTACTGGGGATCCTGATAAACTACTACTGGGGATCCTGATAAACTACTACTGGGGATCCTACTAAACTACTACTGGGGATCCTACTAAACTACTACTGGGGATCCTGCTAAACTACTACCGGGGATCCTACTAAACTACTACTGGGGATCCTACTAAACTACTACTGGGGATCCTACTAAACTACTACTGGGGATCCTACTAAACTACTACTGGGGATCCTACTAAACTACTACTGGGGATCCTGATAAACTACTACTGGGGATCCTACTAAACTACTACTGGGGATCCTGATAAACTACTACTGGGGATCCTACTAAACTACTACTGGGGATCCTACTAAACTACTACTGGGGATCCTGATAAACTACTACTGGGGATCCTACTAAACTACTACTGGGGATCCTACTAAACTACTACTGGGGATCCTGATAAACTACTACTGGGGATCCTACTAAACTACTACTGGGGATCCTACTAAACTACTACTGGGGATCCTACTAAACTACTACTGGGGATCCTACTAAACTACTACAGGGGATCCTGATAAACTACTACTGGGGATCCTACTAAACTACTACTGGGGATCCTGATAAATTACTACTGGGGATCCTGATAAACTACTACTGGGGATCCTACTAAACTACTACTGGGGATCCTGATAAATTACTACTGGGGATCCTGATAAACTACTACTGGGGATCCTACTAAACTGCTACTGGGGATCCTACTAAACTACTACTGGGGATCCTACTAAACTACTACTGGGGATCCTACTAAACTACTACTGGGGATCCTACTAAACTACTACTGGGGATCCTACTAAACTACTACTGGGGATCCTACTAAACTACTACTGGGGATCCTACTAAACTACTACTGGGGATCCTACTAAACTACTACTGGGGATCCTACTAAACTACTACTGGGGATCCTGATAAATTACTACTGGGGATCCTGATAAATTACTACTGGGGATCCTACTAAACTAGTACTGGGGATCCTGCTAAACTACTACTGGGGATCCTGATAAATTACTACTGGGGATCCTGATAAACTACTACTGGGGATCCTGATAAACTACTACTTGATCACTGTCTAGTTGTTCACCTTTAATAGTTTCTTGTCCTCTGGGGCAGGAGGGCTACTTTTCTGACCTGCTGTCTTGTCCTGTGGACAACAAGGATTCACCAGATGTTAAAACATTCCAGAACACGCCACCCCTTCAAATGGACAAAAATATTTCCCAACATATTTGTTTATATAAAGGAGGGGCAGTAAAGCTCACAGCTACAGTACATACATAATGTTTTGGTTGTAATATGGGAATTACGTATTGGGCGCAACAACAACCCCTGATGAAGCATGCTTCTTACCCTATGTAGTCTATATAATGCTCAATCACCATTACAGGAGTTAGGTGTATATGTTGATGCTTCAAGTAAAATAGTGTGTATCACTGCAGCCCCTCAGGCTTGTAAGGGTTGCGTGATCAGCTTTGGTTCTTTGATCAGCAAGGGCCTAGGTAAGAATCCTCCCACTCCCAACAACACCAGGTGTGTGTACACAGATGTCATTCCCATCTCAAGTGATGCTCTCAGTCTCAGCTCTCCCTTATTAAAGAACCAGAACTGCCCACGCTGCACTGCAGTTGCTGATGAACCAGAAAGAACGATGACGATCATCAGTGAGTGAATGACTCATCAGTGAGTGAATGACTCATCAGTGAATACACAACTCATCAGTGAATACACGACTCATCAGTGAGTGAATGACTCATCAGTGAGTGAATGACTCACTGATTCTCCTAACACAGGATCCAGCCTCTGATTCTCCTAACACAGGAGCCAGCCTCTGATTCTCCTAACACAGGAGCCAGCCTCTGATTCTCCTAACACAGGAGCCAGCCTCTGATTCTCCTAACACAGGAGCCAGCCTCTGATTCTCCTAACACAGGAGCCAGCCTCTGATTCTCCTAACACAGGAGCCAGCCTCTGATCCTCCTAACACAGGAGCCAGCCTCTGATCCTCCTAACACAGGAGCCAGCCTCTGATTCTCCTAACACAGGAGCCTCCATGTGTTTTCTCACAAAATTATCTTCATTATCAACCCCTGACGTGCAGATATTTGCTACTATTTATTTATTATATATTTTTTTATTTTACCTTTATTTAACTAGGCAAGTCAGTTAAGAAAAACTTCTTATTTACAATGACGGTCTAGGAACAGTTGTTCAGGGACAGAACGACAGATTTGTACCTTGTCAGCTCGGGGATTTGATCTTGCAACCTTTCGGTTACTAGTCCAACGCTCTAACCACTAGGCTACCTGCTGGTTACTAGTCCAACACTCTAACCACTAGGCTACCTGCTGGTTACTAGTCCAACACTCTAACCACTAGGCTACCTGCTGGTTACTAGTCCAACACTCTAACCACTAGGCTACCTGCTGGTTACTAGTCCAACACTCTAACCACTAGGCTACCTGCTGGTTACTAGTCCAACACTCTAACCACTAGGCTACCTGCTGGTTACTAGTCCAACACTCTAACCACTAGGCTACCTGCTGGTTACTAGTCCAACACTCTAACCACTAGGCTACCTGCTGGTTACTAGTCCAACACTCTAACCACTAGGCTACCTGCTGGTTACTAGTCCAACACTCTAATCACTAGGCTACCTGCCACCCCTCCACTCTAACCACTAGGCTACCTGCTGGTTACTAGTCCAACACTAACCACTAGGCTACCTGCTGGTTACTAGTCCAACAGTCTAACCACTAGGCTACCTTTCGGTTACTAGTCCAACACTCTAACCACTAGGCTACCTGCTGGTTACTAGTCCAAAACTCTAACCACTAGGCTACCTGCTGGTTACTAGTCCAACGCTCTAACCACTAGGCTACCTGCTGGTTACTAGTCCAACGCTCTAACCACTAGGCTACCTGCTGGTTACTAGTCCAACGCTCTAACCACTAGGCTACCTGCTGGTTACTAGTCCAACGCTCTAACCACTAGACTACCTGCTGGTTACTAGTCCAACACTCTAACCACTAGGCTACCTGCCACCCCTCCACTCTAACCACGAGGTTACACTGCCACCCCTCCACTCTAACCACGAGGCTACACTGCCACCCCTCCACTCTAACCACTAGGCTACCTGCCACCCCTCCACTCTAACCACGAGGTTACACTGCCACCCCTCCACTCTAACCATGAGGCTACACTGCCACCCCTCCACTCTAACCACTAGGCTACCTGCCACCCCTCCACTCTAACCACTAGGCTACCTGTCACCCCTCCACTCTAACCACTAGGCTACCTGCCACCCCTCCACTCTAACCACGAGGTTACCTGCCACCCCTCCACTCTAACCACTAGGCTACGCTGCTGTCAATAGAAATAATAATCATGTGATTTAAAAATAAAACCCATTTTTGGAAACGAGCTCAATACAGTTTAAAGGACTCAAACCAAATGGACACGGTGTAGAAATTATACGGGACCTACATTCATAGTGTTTGACTGTTTCCAGCTAATAATCACTTAAATGAAAGCTAGACAGTCCGAGAGCATTGAAAATTCCCAAAACGATGGATAGAGGACAATGTTTAGCAAATGTTGACGGCAAGGAAATATAACCAAGTTTCAGTGTGGCCCTTTGGACCTACATCATCTATGGCCTTCATCATCTATGGCCTTCATCATCTATGGCCTTCATCATCTATGGCCTACATCATCTATGGCCTTCATCATCTATGGCCTACATCATCTATGGCCTTCATCATCTATGGCCTTCATCATCTATGGCCTACATCATCTATGGCCTACATCATCTATGGCCTACATCATCTATGGCCTACATCCTCTATGGCCTACATCATCTATGGCCATCATCTATGGCCTTCATCATCTATGGCCTACATCATCTATGGCCATCATCTATGGCCTTCATCATCTATGGCCTTCATCATCTATGGCCTACATCATCTATGGCCTTCATCATCTTTGGCCTACATCATCTATGGCCTACATCATCTATGGCCTACATCATCTATGGCCTTCATCATCTATGGCCTTCATCATCTATGGCCTCATCATCTATGGCCTTCATCATCTATGGCCTACATCATCTATGGCCTTCATCATCTATGGCCTACATCATCTATGGCCTACATCATCTATGGCCTACATCATCTATGGCCTTCATCATCTATGGCCTTCATCATCTATGGCCTTCATCATCTATGGCCTACATCATCTATGGCCTTCATCATCTATGGCCTACATCATCTATGGCCTTCATCATCTATGGCCTACATCATCTATGGCCTTCATCATCTATGGCCTTCATCATCTATGGCCTTCATCATCTATGGCCTACATCATCTATGGCCTACATCATCTATGGCCTACATCATCTATGGCCTACATCATCTATGGCCTTCATCATCTATGGCCTACATCATCTATGGCCTACATCAAGACACCCTTCATCATCTATGGCCTACATCATCTATGGCCTTCATCATCTATGGCCTACATCATCTATGGCCTACATCAAGACACCCTTCATCATCTATGGCCTACATCATCTATGGCCTACATCATCTATGGCCATCATCATCTATGGCCTTCATCATCTATGGCCTACATCATCTATGGCCTTCATCATCTATGGCCTACATCATCTATGGCCTACATCAAGACACCCTTCATCATCTATGGCCTACATCATCTATGGCCTTCATCATCTATGGCCTACATCATCTATGGCCTTCATCATCTATGGCCTTCATCATCTATGGCCTACATCATCTATGGCCTACATCATCTATGGCCTACATCATCTATGGCCTACATCATCTATGGCCTACATCATCTATGGCCTACATCAAGACATCATCTATGGCCTACATCAAGACATCATCTATGGCCTACATCAAGACATCATCTATGGCCTACATCAAGACATCATCTATGGCCTACATCAAGACAGTATCTGTAACAAAGGAACACTACCAAAAATCGTTCAAATATACACTACCGTTCAAAAGTTTGGGGTCACTTAGACATTTCCTGCAAATGTTTTGTCCATTAAAATAGTGTAGACATTGTTAATGTTGTAAATGACTATTGTAGCTGGAAACGGCAGATTTTTTGTGGAATATCTATATAGGCGTAGAGGCCCATTATCAGCAACCATCACTCCTGTGTTCCAATGGCACGTTGTGTTAGCTAATCCAAGTTTATAATTTTAAAAGGCTAATTAATAATTAGAAAACCCTTTTGCAATTATGTTAGCACAACTGAAAACTGTTGTTCTGATTAAAGAAGCAATACAACTGGCCTTCTTTAGACTAGTTGAGTATCTGGGGCATCAGCATTTGTGGGTTCAATTACAGGCTCAAAATGGCCAGAAACAAATAACTTCCTTCTGAAACTCCTCAGTCTATTCTTGTTCTGAGAAATGAAGGCTATTCCATGCGAGAAATTGCCTTCACAGAAGAGCGCAAACTGGCTCTAACCAGAATAGAAAGAGGAGTGGGAAGCCCCGGTGCACAACTGAACAAGAGGAAAAGTACATTGCATGCTCTTCAACCGATCGCTGCCCGCACCCACACACCCAACTAGCACCACTACTCTGGACAGTTCTGACTTAGAATATATGGACAACTGCAAATACCTAGGTGTCTGGCTAGACTGTAAACTCTATTTCCAGACTCATATTAAACATCTCCAATCCAAAATTAAATCTTGAATCGGCTTCCTATTTTGCAACAAAGCCTCCTTCACTCACGCTGCCAAACATACCCTCGTAAAACTGACTATCCTACCGATCCTCGTCTTCGGCGATGTCAAAAAATAGCCTCCAACACTCGGCTCAGCAAACTGGATGCAGTCTATCACAGTGCCATCCGTTTTGTCACCAAAGCCCCATATACCACCCACCACTGCGACCTGTATGCTCTCATCGGATGGCCCTCGCTACATATTCGTCGCCAGACCCACTGGCTCCAGGTCATCTATAAGTCTCTGCTAGGTAAAGCTCCGCCTTATCTCAGCTCGCTGGTCACGATAACAACACCCACCCGTAGCACGCGCTCCAGCAGGTATATCTCACTGGTCATCCCCAAAGCCAACACCTCCTTTGGCCGCCTTTCCTTCCAGTTCTCTGCTGCCAATGACTGGAACGAATTGCAAAAATCACTGAAGTTGGAGACTTATATCTCCCTCACTAACTTTAAACATCATCTATCTGAGCAGCTTACCGATCGCTGCACCTGTACACAGCCCATCTGTAAATAGCCCAGCCAATCTACCTACCTCATCCCCATATTGTTTTTATTTACTTTTATTTGCTCTTTTGCACACCAGTATTTCTACTTGCACATCATCATCTGCACATCTATCACTCCAGTGTTAATTTGCTAAATTGTAATTACTTTGCTACTATGGCCTATTTACTGCCTTGCCTCCTTACGCCATTTGCACACACTGTATAGACTTTTCTACTGTGTTATTGACTGTACGCTTGTTTATTCCACGTGTAACTCTGTGTTGTTGTTTGTGTCACACTGCTTTGCTTTATCTTGGCCAGGTCGCAGTTGTAAATGAGAACTTGTTCTCAACTGGCCTACCTGGTTAAATAAAGGTGAAATAAAATTAAATAAATAAAAATTAGAATGTCTAGTTTGAGAAACAGACGTCTCACAAGTCCTCAACTGGCAGCTTCATTAAATAGTACCTGCAAAACACCTCTGTCCAGTGTCTGTGTTCCTTTGCCCATATTAATCTTTTATTTTTATAGGCCAGTCTGAGATATGGCTTTTTCTTTGCAACTCTGCCAAGAAGGTCAGCATCCCGGAGTCGCCTCTTCACTGTTGACGTTGAGCTTTCATTTCTCAGAACAAGAACAGACTGACGAGTTTCAGAAGAAACATTTTGAGCCCCAATCAAACCCACAAACAAGGACATTACTTAGTGACCCCAAACTTTTGAAAGGTAGTGTAAGTTCCCCGGTATACTCTAAGAATTTGTTCTTAACTGACTTGCCTAGTTAAATAAAGGTTAAATAAATAAATGCTAATAAAATGTACCTTGTCGGGTTCATCCTCAACAGCCACAGTGATGATATTAATGATGTGCTGGTGTTTCCTGAGCTGGTTCTTGAATGCTGCCTCCAGCTGATCATTGTACTTCATGAAGCAGACATACGAGCTGTAGCCAGCCACCAGCATTATACTCTCATACCACATGATGGTGTTGTCCAGGAAGAAGATTATCAACATGATCAGGTCTGAAAACAATACAGATGTTAATTCATCATAAGTAAGGGGTTAGAGAACACAGTAAGAGGTTAGAGGTTAGAGAACACAGTAAGAGGTTAGAGGTTAGAGAACACAGTAAGAGGTTAGAGAACACAGTAAGAGGTTAGAGAACACAGTAAGAGGTTAGAGGTTAGAGAACACAGCAAGAGGTTAGAGGTTAGAGAACACAGTAAGAGGTTAGAGAACACAGTAAGAGGTTAGAGGTTAGAGAACACAGTGAGAGGTTAGAGGACACAGTGAGAGGTTAGAGGTTAGAGAACACAGTGAGAGGTTAGAGAACACAGCAAGAGGTTAGAGGTTAGAGAACACAGTAAGAGGTTAGAGAACACAGTAAGAGGTTAGAGGTTAGAGAACACAGTGAGAGGTTAGAGAACACAGTAAGAGGTTAGAGAACACAGCAAGAGGTTAGAGAACACAGTAAGAGGTTAGAGGACACAGTGAGAGGTTAGAGGTTAGAGAACACAGTGAGAGGTTAGAGAACACAGTAAGAGGTTAGAGGTTAGAGAACACAGTAAGAGGTTAGAGAACACAGTAAGAGGTTAGAGAACACAGTAAGAGGTTAGAGGACACGGTTAGAGGTTAGAGGTTAGAGAACACAGTAAGAGGTTAGAGAACACAGTAAGAGGTTAGAGGACACAGTAAGAGGTTAGAGAACACGGTTAGAGGTTAGAGGTTAGAGAACACAGTAAGAGGTTAGAGAACACAGTAAGAGGTTAGAGGACACAGTAAGAGGTTAGAGAACACAGTGAGAGGTTAGAGAACACAGTAAGAGGTTAGAGAACACAGTTAGAGGTTAGAGAACACAGTAAGAGGTTAGAGGACACAGTAAGAGGTTAGAGGACACAGTAAGAGGTTAGAGGACACAGTAAGAGGTTAGAGGACACAGTAAGAGGTTAGAAGACACGGTTAGAGGTTAGAGGTTAGAGAACACAGTAAGAGGTTAGAGAACACAGTAAGAGGTTAGAGAACACAGTAAGAGGTTAGAGGACACAGTAAGAGGTTAGAGAACACAGTAAGAGGTTAGAGAACACAGTAAGAGGTTAGAGGACACAGTAAGAGGTTAGAGAACACAGTAAGAGGTTAGAGAACACAGTAAGAGGTTAGAGGACACAGTAAGAGGTTAGAGGTTAGAGAACACAGTAAGAGGTTAGAGGACACAGTAAGAGGTTAGAGAACACAGTAAGAGGTTAGAGAACACAGTAAGAGGTTAGAGGACACAGTAAGAGGTTAGAGGTTAGAGAACACAGTAAGAGGTTAGAGGACACAGTAAGAGGTTAGAGAACACAGTAAGAGGTTAGAGGACACAGTAAGAGGTTAGAGAACACAGTAAGAGGTTAGAGAACACAGTAAGAGGTTAGAGGACACAGTAAGAGGTTAGAGGTTAGAGAACACAGTAAGAGGTTAGAGGACACAGTAAGAGGTTAGAGGACACAGTAAGAGGTTAGAGGTTAGAGGTTAGAGAACACAGTAAGAGGTTAGAGAACACAGTAAGAGGTTAGAGGACACAGTAAGAGGTTAGAGAACACAGTAAGAGGTTAGAGAACACAGTAAGAGGTTAGAGGACACAGTAAGAGGTTAGAGGTTAGAGAACACAGTAAGAGGTTAGAGGACACAGTAAGAGGTTAGAGAACACAGTAAGAGGTTAGAGAACACAGTAAGAGGTTAGAGGACACAGTAAGAGGTTAGAGGACACGGTAAGAGGTTAGAGGTTAGAGGACACAGTAAGAGGTTAGAGAACACAGTGAGAGGTTAGAGGTTAGAGAACACAGTAAGAGGTTAGAGGTTAGAGAACACAGTAAGAGGTTAGAGAACACAGAAGAAGAGGTTAGAGAACACAGTAAGAGGTTAGAGAACACAGTAAGAGGTTAGAGGTTAGAGAACACAGCAAGAGGTTAGAGGTTAGAGGACACAGCAAGAGGTTAGAGAACACAGTAAGAGGTTAGAGGTTAGAGAACACAGTAAGAGGTTAGAGGTTAGAGAACACAGTAAGAGGTTAGAGGACACAGTAAGAGGTTAGAGAACACAGTAAGAGGTTAGAGAACACAGTAAGAGGTTAGAGGACACAGTAAGAGGTTAGAGGTTAGAGAACACAGTAAGAGGTTAGAGGACACAGTAAGAGGTTAGAGAACACAGTACGAGGTTAGAGGACACAGTAAGAGGTTAGAGAACACAGTAAGAGGTTAGAGAACACAGTACGAGGTTAGAGGACACAGTAAGAGGTTAGAGAACACAGTAAGAGGTTAGAGAACACAGTAAGAGGTTAGAGAACACAGTAAGAGGTTAGAGAACACAGTAAGAGGTTAGAGGACACAGTAAGAGGTTAGAGAACACAGTACGAGGTTAGAGGTTAGAGGACACAGTAAGAGGTTAGAGGACACAGTAAGAGGTTAGAGAACACAGTAAGAGGTTAGAGAACACAGTAAGAGGTTAGAGAACACAGTAAGAGGTTAGAGGACACAGTAAGAGGTTAGAGGTTAGAGGACACAGTAAGAGGTTAGAGAAAACAGTAAGAGGTTAGAGAACACAGTAAGAGGTTAGAGAACACAGTAAGAGGTTAGAGAACACAGTAAGAGGTTAGAGAACACAGTAAGAGGTTAGAGAACACAGTAAGAGGTTAGAGAACACAGTAAGAGGTTAGAGAACACAGTAAGAGGTTAGAGGACACAGTAAGAGGTTAGAGGTTAGAGAACACAGCAAGAGGTTAGAGAACACAGTAAGAGGTTAGAGGACACAGTAAGAGGTTAGAGGACACGGTAAGAGGTTAGAGGACACAGTAAGAGGTTAGAGGACACAGTAAGAGGTTAGAGGACACAGTAAGAGGTTAGAGGTTAGAGAACACAGTAAGAGGTTAGAGGACACAGTAAGAGGTTAGAGGTTAGAGAACACAGTAAGAGGTTAGAGGTTAGAGAACACAGCAAGAGGTTAGAGAACACAGTAAGAGGTTAGAGGACACAGTAAGAGGTTAGAGGACACAGTAAGAGGTTAGAGGACACAGTAAGAGGTTAGAGGACACAGTAAGAGGTTAGAGAACACAGTAAGAGGTTAGAGAACACAGTAAGAGGTTAGAGAACACAGTAAGAGGTTAGAGAACACAGTAAGAGGTTAGAGAACACAGTAAGAGGTTAGAGGACACAGTAAGAGGTTAGAGGTTAGAGAACACAGCAAGAGGTTAGAGAACACAGTAAGAGGTTAGAGAACACAGTAAGAGGTTAGAGGACACAGTAAGAGGTTAGAGGTTAGAGAACACAGCAAGAGGTTAGAGAACACAGTAAGAGGTTAGAGAACACAGTAAGAGGTTAGAGAACACGGTTAGAGGTTAGAGGACACAGTAAGAGGTTAGAGGACACAGTAAGAGGTTAGAGGACACAGTAAGAGGTTAGAGGTTAGAGAACACAGTAAGAGGTTAGAGGTTAGAGAACACAGTAAGAGGTTAGAGGACACAGTAAGAGGTTAGAGGTTAGAGAACACAGTAAGAGGTTAGAGAACACAGTAAGAGGTTAGAGGACACAGTAAGAGGTTAGAGGTTAGAGAACACAGTAAGAGGTTAGAGGTTAGAGAACACAGTAAGAGGTTAGAGGTTAGAGAACACAGTAAGAGGTTAGAGGACACAGTAAGAGGTTAGAGGACACAGTAAGAGGTTAGAGAACACAGTAAGAGGTTAGAGAACACAGTAAGAGGTTAGAGAACACAGTAAGAGGTTAGAGAACACAGTAAGAGGTTAGAGGACACAGTAAGAGGTTAGAGGACACAGTAAGAGGTTAGAGGTTAGAGGACACAGTAAGAGGTTAGAGGACACAGTAAGAGGTTAGAGAACACAGTAAGAGGTTAGAGGTTAGAGAACACAGTAAGAGGTTAGAGAACACAGTAAGAGGTTAGAGGTTAGAGAACACAGTAAGAGGTTAGAGGACACAGTAAGAGGTTAGAGGACACAGTAAGAGGTAAGAGGTTAGAGAACACAGTAAGAGGTTAGAGGACACAGTAAGAGGTTAGAGAACACAGTAAGAGGTTAGAGGACACAGTAAGAGGTTAGAGAACACAGTACGAGGTTAGAGGTTAGAGGACACAGTAAGAGGTTAGAGGACACAGTAAGAGGTTAGAGAACACAGTAAGAGGTTAGAGAACACAGTAAGAGGTTAGAGAACACAGTAAGAGGTTAGAGGACACAGTAAGAGGTTAGAGGTTAGAGGACACAGTAAGAGGTTAGAGAAAACAGTAAGAGGTTAGAGAACACAGTAAGAGGTTAGAGAACACAGTAAGAGGTTAGAGAACACAGTAAGAGGTTAGAGAACACAGTAAGAGGTTAGAGAACACAGTAAGAGGTTAGAGAACACAGTAAGAGGTTAGAGAACACAGTAAGAGGTTAGAGGACACAGTAAGAGGTTAGAGGTTAGAGAACACAGCAAGAGGTTAGAGAACACAGTAAGAGGTTAGAGGACACAGTAAGAGGTTAGAGGACACGGTAAGAGGTTAGAGGACACAGTAAGAGGTTAGAGGACACAGTAAGAGGTTAGAGGTTAGAGAACACAGTAAGAGGTTAGAGGTTAGAGAACACAGTAAGAGGTTAGAGGACACAGTAAGAGGTTAGAGGTTAGAGAACACAGTAAGAGGTTAGAGAACACAGCAAGAGGTTAGAGAACACAGTAAGAGGTTAGAGGACACAGTAAGAGGTTAGAGGACACAGTAAGAGGTTAGAGGACACAGTAAGAGGTTAGAGGACACAGTAAGAGGTTAGAGAACACAGTAAGAGGTTAGAGAACACAGTAAGAGGTTAGAGAACACAGTAAGAGGTTAGAGAACACAGTAAGAGGTTAGAGAACACAGTAAGAGGTTAGAGGACACAGTAAGAGGTTAGAGAACACAGCAAGAGGTTAGAGAACACAGTAAGAGGTTAGAGAACACAGTAAGAGGTTAGAGGACACAGTAAGAGGTTAGAGGTTAGAGAACACAGCAAGAGGTTAGAGAACACAGTAAGAGGTTAGAGAACACAGTAAGAGGTTAGAGAACACGGTTAGAGGTTAGAGGACACAGTAAGAGGTTAGAGGACACAGTAAGAGGTTAGAGGACACAGTAAGAGGTTAGAGGTTAGAGAACACAGTAAGAGGTTAGAGGTTAGAGAACACAGTAAGAGGTTAGAGGACACAGTAAGAGGTTAGAGGTTAGAGAACACAGTAAGAGGTTAGAGAACACAGTAAGAGGTTAGAGGACACAGTAAGAGGTTAGAGGTTAGAGAACACAGTAAGAGGTTAGAGAACACAGTAAGAGGTTAGAGGTTAGAGAACACAGTAAGAGGTTAGAGGTTAGAGAACACAGTAAGAGGTTAGAGGTTAGAGGACACAGTAAGAGGTTAGAGGACACAGTAAGAGGTTAGAGAACACAGTAAGAGGTTAGAGAACACAGTAAGAGGTTAGAGAACACAGTAAGAGGTTAGAGAACACAGTAAGAGGTTAGAGGACACAGTAAGAGGTTAGAGGACACAGTAAGAGGTTAGAGGTTAGAGGACACAGTAAGAGGTTAGAGGACACAGTAAGAGGTTAGAGAACACAGTAAGAGGTTAGAGGTTAGAGAACACAGTAAGAGGTTAGAGAACACAGTAAGAGGTTAGAGGTTAGAGAACACAGTAAGAGGTTAGAGGACACAGTAAGAGGTTAGAGGACACAGTAAGAGGTAAGAGGTTAGAGAACACAGTAAGAGGTTAGAGGACACAGTAAGAGGTTAGAGGACACAGTAAGAGGTTAGAGGACACAGTAAGAGGTTAGAGGTTAGAGAACACTGTAAGAGGTTAGAGAACACAGTAAGAGGTTAGAGGCTAGAGGACACAGTAAGAGGTTAGAGGACACAGTAAGAGGTTAGAGGACACAGTAAGAGGTTAGAGAACACAGTAAGAGGTTAGAGGTTAGAGGACACAGTAAGAGGTTGGAGGACACAGTAAGAGGTTAGAGAACACAGTAAGAGGTTAGAGAACACAGTAAGAGGTTAGAGGTTAGAGGACACAGTAAGAGGTTAGAGGTTAGAGAACACAGTAAGAGGTTAGAGAACACAGTAAGAGGTTAGAGAACACAGTAAGAGGTTAGAGAACACAGTAAGAGGTTAGAGGACACAGTAAGAGGTTAGAGGTTAGAGAACACAGTAAGAGGTTAAAGGTTAGAGAACACAGTAAGAGGTTAGAGAACACAGTAAGAGGTTAGAGGTTAGAGAACACATTAAGAGGTTAGAGGTTAGAGAACACATTAAGAGATTAGAGGACACAGTAAGATTTTACGTAAATTGTCATGTTGTGAATAATAGTTGCGTCCCAAATAGCTTCAATTGCAATTATATGCAAGTGAGTGCTGGCCTTTATCCTTAATTTTTTTGTGATTGAGATCGACTGTTGGCTCCAAGCACACTATCAGTTATTTATGAGTGGAGCCTCTTCTCTCCCGTCCTCTGGACTCTATCTGGCCTTGATGGCCACATGTACTCTTAATCTCCACCTGGTACAGCCAGAGGAATATAGCCCCTCTGAGCCAGGTTCCTCTCTACAGTAGGTTTCTTCCTTCTAGGTAGTTTCTCCTGGCCACTGTGCTCTCGCTTCTACCTTTGCATGTTCTACCTTTGCTCTCTGAGGCCTACGCCGGGGTTACTGTAATTTGGCCTACGCCGAGATACTGCACTTTGACAACTGCTGATGTAAAAAGCGCTGAGGTGTAGCATCTGCCTTTACCTGTGATAGTATATTATTACCTATGATGCAGAAGGAGACGTCCCTGAACAGGGGCCACCAGGTGAGGTGTAGCATCTGCCTTTACCTGTGATAGTATATTATTAACTATGATGTAGAAGGAGACGTCCCTGAACAGGGGCCACCAGGTGAGGTGCAGCATCTGCCTTTACCTGTGATAGTATATTATTACCTATGATATAGAAGGAGACGTCCCTGAACAGGGGCCACCAGGTGAGGTGTAGCATCTGCCTTTACCTGTGATAGTATATTATTACCTATGATGTAGAAGGAGACGTCCCTGAACAGGGGCCACCAGGTGAGGTGTAGCATCTGCCTTTACCTGTGATAGTATATTATTACCTATGATGTAGAAGGAGACGTCCCTGAACAGGGGCCACCAGGTGAGGTGTAGCATCTGCCTTTACCTGTGATAGTATATTATTACCTATGATGCAGAAGGAGACGTCCCTGAACAGGGGCCACCAGGTGAGGTGCAGCATCTGCCTTTACCTGTGATAGTATATTATTACCTATGATGTAGAAGGAGACGTCCCTGAACAGGGGCCACCAGGTGAGGTGCAGCATCTGCCTTTACCTGTGATAGTATATTATTACCTATGATGTAGAAGGAGACGTCCCTGAACAGGGGCCACCAGGTGAGGTGTAGCATCTGCCTTTACCTGTGATAGTATATTATTACCTATGATGTAGAAGGAGACGTCCCTGAACAGGGGCCACCAGGTGAGGTGCAGCATCTCCCTGGAGAAGATGGCACACATCCCGATGACAAACAGGATATTGAACACCGCCGACCCCACGATCGTCCCGATGCCCACATTGCTATGAGAGATGAACACGCCAATCAGAGAGGTGAACAGCTCCGGAGCGGAGCCTCCTGCCGCCATGAAGGTTGCCCCGGCCACGTCGTCGGAGATGGCCAGCTGGTCTGTGATGACGCCGAGCGCGGGGACAAAAAATTCGTCGCACACAATGGCGAGTGAGACGAACATGTACATCATCCCGAAGATGTGGAGCGACACCCAGCCCCGTCTCCGGTCCTCCACGGAGAAGATATCAGTGGGGTAGTCTCCTTTCTGATGAGGGGCGTCCCCCGGGTCGGCAGGGGAGGATTGGGTGGTGTTGGGGACTAGATGGGTGGGTGGTGGGTTGGGCAGGGTGGGGATCTGAATGGGAGGCTCCGGGTCTACATAGATGCAGTGAACGATAGTCCGGATTGTAGTCACTGATGAGGATGATGATGATGATGATGATGAGACCTCAGTGGTAGTGGAGGGTGTGACATCATCTGTAGTCGTCTCAGAGTAATAATCGTACACTTCAGTTGTCATTAAATCTATAATTTCCTCCTCTTGTGTGTCAATACTGCGTCCCCCCTCCCTTAAGGTCTCCAATGCAACTTCCTCCAGGAGGGCCCCTGTCAGTCCCTCTCCATCCCCAGACCCCTCACCTATTTGGGGCAGGGCATGGGGCCAGGGTCCTGGGGAGAGCTTGGAGGTGATAGACAGCTGGTAGAGACAACACAGTAGAACAGCAGACAGGAGGAATATGACTCGGCTCAGTTTCAGTCTCCTCCTTTGGGTACTATACATTTACGAAGAGATGGTGATTGTGGTGTAATTTATTTGTGTACTCACTCCTCAGCTTGAGAAGTCGTTAATTGCACCATTCAATTGGATTCAGAATACGGGTCCCTGGCAGAGTGATTGAGAATACAGGTCCCTGGCAGAGTGATTGAGAATACAGGTCCCTGGCAGAGTGATTCAGAATACAGGTCCCTGGCAGAGTGATTCAGAATACAGGTCCCTGGCAGAGTGATTCAGAATACAGGTCCCTGGCAGAGTGATTCAGAATACAGGTCCCTGGCAGAGTGATTCAGAATACAGGTCCCTGGCAGAGTGATTCAGAATACAGGTCCCTGGCAGAGTGATTCAGAATACAGATCCCTGGCAGAGTGATTCAGAATACAGGTCCCTGGCAGAGTGATTCAGAATACAGGTTCCTGGCAGAGTGATTCAGAATACAGGTCCCTGGCAGAGTGATTCAGAATACAGGTCCCTGGCAGAGTGATTCAGAACACAGGTCCCTGGCAGAGTGATTCAGAATACAGGTCCCTGGCAGAGTGATTCAGAATACAGGTTCCTGGCAGAGTGATTCAGAATACAGGTCCCTGGCAGAGTGATTCAGAATACAGGTCCCTGGCAGAGTGATTCAGAATACAGGTCCCTGGCAGAGTGATTCAGAATACAGGTCCCTGGCAGAGTGATTCAGAACACAGGTCCCTGGCAGAGTGATTCAGAATACAGGTCCCTGGCAGAGTGATTCAGGGAAGAATCCAACTCCTCCCCAACCTGTTGTAAAGGAAAGGAAACACCAAGTTTGAATGAATCAGATTCCGTATGAATAAAGCATCGATTTAATCTTATTTATTATGGTCTAAATGGCTAAACTGACCCCAGATCAGCCCTCCTACTACTCTGAGACTGGTTTATGAATATGGGCCCAGACATGACAGGTTAAGGAACAGGTGACAACAGATGAACAGTCTTTTGAATAATAAATCCTCCGTCTCTTTAATGTCAGGATAATTATGAACACATTGAGACATGAGTGTCTGGGGATAAGGAACAGGCCATGCATGTACATGTTACTATGAGTCATCAGGCTATTGAATACAACAGGGGGCAATAGCCTATGTGGCTATAGTGATCTATAGAAAGAGAGTGAAAATTAAAGATCACTACTAAGGACTGTGTGGGCTCTTCTTCTCCGTGGCTGACGTGAGTAAGACATTTAAACGTGTTAACCCTCGCAAGGCTGCCGGCCCAGAAGGCATCCCTAGCCGTGTCCACATGCTTCAAGATGGCCACCATTGTTCCTGTACCCAAGAATGCAAAGGTAACTGAACTAAATGACTATAACCCTGTAGCACTCACTTTTGTCATAATGAAGAGCTTTGAGAGACTAGTCAAGGATCATATCACCTCCATCTAACCTGTCACCCTAGACTCACTTCAATTTGCTTACCGCCCCAATAGATCCACAGACGATGCAATCGTCATCACACTGCCCTATCCCATCTGGACAACAGGAATACCAATGTAAGAATGCTGTTCATTGACTACAGCTCAGCATTCAACACCATAGTACCTTCCAAGCTCATCATTAAGCTCGAGGCCAAGGGGCTCAAACTCCGCTCTCTGGAATTGTGTCCTGGACTTCCTGACGGGCTGCGCCCAAGTGGTGAGGGTAGGTAACAACATCTCCACTTCACTGATCCTCAACACAGGGACACCACAAGGTTGCGTGCTCAGCCCCCTCCTGTACTCCCTGTTCACCTATGACTGCGTGGCCATGGAACATTTTAAGTTCCTCGGCGTACACATCACGGACAAACTGAAATGGTCCACCCACAAAGACAGTGTGGTCAAGAAGGCGCAACAGCGGCTCTTCAAACTCAGGAGGCTGAAGAAATTTGGCTTGTCACCTAAAACCCTCACAAACTTTTACAGAAGCACAATTGAGGGCCTCCTGTCGGGCTGTATCACCGCCTGGTACGGCAACTGCACCGCCCCTAAACGCAGGGCTCTCTAGAGGGTGGTGCAGTCTGCACAAAGAATCAATGGGAGCAAACGACCTGCCCTCCAGGACACTGTCGTGGGAATTTCCTGTATTACTAAATGATGAGAGAGCAAACCACACACAAGTCAGAGTTATATTTTGAAGTCCATCTTTAATTATATATGAGCTTCACCATAGCCCTTTGACTCTCAGATCAATTCAGTGTCTATAAATGAATTCTCTGAGAGTGCTTACAAAATAATTCTTAGTATCTTTTATAGCCAAGATACACCCCTCTCAACTCACATGACGAACCACAGATCTTAGGAACATTACAAAGGGCCTTTTACTTGAAAGAGGAGTATCCCATAGCCAGATAGCATTAGCTATAAATTATCGTTCAGTTTGGTCTCTTTAGACGAGATTCTAATCTCGTTCTTGGTACCACTTAGGACCAAAACATTACCTCATCCAATGGCATATATCAATTGTCAATTCTAGATACTCCCATCTCAAATACACCCCCTCTTCTCCTCACTCCTGGAGAAGCTCACTAAGGGGAGTGAACCTCTAGGTCATATACTACGAAAGATAAGTTCAACACATCAGAGGGGTAATACAATGGTTCCAGACACTGCCATACTCCTCCCCCCAATGGGAAAAGAAGGGAGTGACTGGATTACAGACATAGTGGAGCCCTTCACATGGTTTCACAGATGATTCACATATTACCAGACATGTAAAAGACAAACCTGACTTCTCCCTTTCTGATATTCTGCATATTACCAGACATGTAAAAGTCAAGCCTGACTTCTCCCCTCTCTGGGCCCCAAGTGACTTTTCCCTAGAGAGAAAGGAAAATGCAACTGCCAACAGTATAGTCCAAAAGAAGACATTCTAATGACAAGCATAAATATAAATAAAACATCTCATTTATATATGTTACCTAACTAATTGGGATTCAGCTACGAACTACCTGCCCTCCAGGACACCTACACCACCCGATGTGACAGGAAGGCCATAAAGATCATCAAGGACAACAACCACCCGATGTGACAGGAAGGCCATAAAGATCATCAAGGACAACAACCACCCGATGTCACAGGAAGGCCATAAAGATCATCAAGGACAACAACCACCCGATGTGACAGGAAGGCCATAAAGATCATCAAGGACAACAACCACCCGATGTGACAGGAAGGCCAAAAAGATCATCAAGGACAACAACCACCCGATGTGACAGGAAGGCCAAAAAGATCATCAAGGACAACAACCACCCGATGTGACAGGAAGGCCAAAAAGATCATCAAGGACAACAACCACCCGAGCCACTGCATGTTCACCCTGCTACCATCCAGAAGGCGAGGTCAGTACAGGTGCATCAAAGCAGGGACTGAGAGACTGAAAAACAGATTCTATCTCAAGGCCATCAGACTGTTAAACAGCCATCACTAGCACAGAGAGGCTGCTGCCTACATACAGACCTAAAATCATTGGCCACTTTAATAAACAGAACACTAGTCACTGTATTAATCCCACTTTAATTTTGTTTACAGATCTTGCATTACTCATCTCATATGTATATACTGTATTTTATACTATTTACTGCATCTTGCTCGATGCCGCTCTGTCGTTGCTCATCCATATTTTTATATTTATTTATTCTTATTCCATTCCTTACTTAAATTTGTGTGTATAAGGTAGTTGTTGTGGAATTGTTCATATTGTTAGATATTGCTGCACTGTCGGAACTAGAAGCACAAGCATGTCGCTACACTCGCATCTGCTAACCATGTGAATATGACCAATAACATTTGATTTGATTTATAAATGCTGACAAAACATTAATATACAGTAAAGCAATGTCTTCACATATTATATACAGTATTCTGTATCATTTTCTAAAATCACAAATGTTGCTATCATGCATAATATTTCCAATCTATTATCAAAATGTTAACATACAATGGACAACTTCCTGGGTCCGAACAAGGAAGTTATGTAGATGTACACTCAGTCCTACGTGAAGTTATCTAGATGTACACTCAGTCCTACCTGAAGTTATGTAGATGTACACTCAGTCCTACGTGAAGTTATCTAGATGTACACTCAGTCCTACCTGAAGTTATCTAGATGTACACTCAGTCCTACGTGAAGTTATCTAGAAGTACACTCAGTCCTACCTGAAGTTATGTAGATGTACACTCAGTCCTACGTGAAGTTATCTAGATGTACACTCAGTCCTACCTGAAGTTATCTAGAAGTACACTCAGTCCTACCTGAAGTTATCTAGATGTACACTCAGTCCTACCTGAAGTTATGTAGATGTAGATTCAGTCCTACCTGAAGTTATCTAGATGTAGATTCAGTCCTACCTGAAGTTATCTAGATGTACACTCAGTCCTACCTGAAGTTATGTAGATGTACACTCAGTCCTACGTGAAGTTATCTAGATGTACACTCAGTCCTACCTGAAGTTATCTAGAAGTACACTCAGTCCTACCTGAAGTTATCTAGATGTACACTCAGTCCTACCTGAAGTTATGTAGATGTAGATTCAGTCCTACCTGAAGTTATCTAGATGTAGATTCAGTCCTACCTGAAGTTATCTAGATGTACACTCAGTCCTACCTGAAGTTATGTAGATGTACACTCAGTCCTACGTGAAGTTATCTAGATGTACACTCAGTCCTACCTGCAGTTATCTAGATGTAGACTCAGTCCTACCTGAAGTTATCTAGATGTACACTCAGTCCTACCTGAAGTTATGTAGATGTACACTCAGTCCTACCTGAAGTTATCTAGAAGTACACTCAGTCCTACCTGAAGTTATCTAGATGTACACTCAGTCCTACCTGAAGTTATCTAGAAGTACACTCAGTCCTACCTGAAGTTATGTAGATGTACACTCAGTCCTACCTGAAGTTATCTAGATGTAGACTCAGTCCTACCTGAAGTTATGTAGATGTACACTCAGTCCTACCTGATGAAAGGTTGTTTGGTACCAGATGAGGAGGCGTAATTTCTCCACAGCTGGGGTGGATTGGCGCAAACGGTGGAGAGGTTCACCGTAGAGCTGTAGGGTACGGTTCACGGCAGGTTCACATAGGACGCACTGCGGGACAGATAGAGGTCTTCCCAGTGGATCAGCATTATAACTAATACCCCTCTGTACCTAAAGACTTCTAATAGGATTGTCCCTATTGTCACTCTTGTGTTGATTGTCACTCTCACTCTCATTAAGCCTATAGCTATATCAACCATTTCATTTCAATTGTTTTGATAGGCCCAATGCAAATGTTTTAATTGGTGGTATGTATTGGATTCCTATGGCATCTAGATCAATTGTCAGTTTGACATTTTTTGTGGGGGGGGTTTAATATAATAATTGGTTTCATAATAATTTAAAGAGATTATTATATAGCTTCAACTACTGATTGAAGATTGGAGCTAAAATAAGTTGAAATATAGCTACAAGCAGCAATGTAACGGGGTGCTGGCTGATGAGCAGACTGAGGAGCAGGCTGAGGAGCAGACGGATGAGCAGACTGATGAGCAGGCTGATGAGCAGGCTGAGGAGCAGGCTGAGGAGCAGGCTGATGAGCAGGCTGAGGAGCAGGCTGATGAGCAGACCGATGAGCAGGCTGAGCAGCAGGCTGATGAGCAGACTGATGAGCAGGCTGAGGAGCAGGCAGAGGAGCAGGCTGATGAGCAGGCTGAGGAGCAGGCTGATGAGCAGGCTGAGCAGCAGGCTGAGCAGCAGGCTGAGGAGCAGACGGATGAGCAGACTGATGAGCAGGCTGATGAGCAGGCTGAGGAGCAGACTGATGAGCAGGCTGAGGAGCAGGCTGAGGAGCAGGCTGAGGAGCAGGCTGAGGAGCAGGCTGAGGAGCAGGCTGATGAGCAGGCTGAGGAGCAGACTGAGCAGCAGGTTGAGTAGCAGGCTGAGGAGCAGGCTGAGGAGCAGGCTGAGGAGCAGACTGAGGAGCAGACTGAGGAACAGACTGAGGAGCAGGCTGAGGAGCAGACTGATGAGCAGGCTGAGGAGCAGGCTGAGGAGCAGGCTGATGAGCAGGCTGAGGAGCAGACTGAGGAACAGACTGAGGAGCAGGCTGAGGAGCAGACTGAGCAGCAGGTTGAGGAGCAGGCTGAGGAGCAGGCTGATGAGCAGGCTGAGCAGCAGGCTGAGGAGCAGGCTGAGGAGCAGGCTGAGGAGCAGACTGAGCAGCAGGCTGAGGAGCAGGCTGAGGAGCAGGCTGATGAGCAGGCTGAGGAGCAGACTGAGCAGCAGGTTGAGGAGCAGGCTGAGGAGAGAAGATGTTAGGGGTGGTAGCTCCATTAGGGTAACATTGTGGCACCAGCAGGAGTAGTAGGTACAGTGCATTCAGAAAGTATTCAGACCACTTAACTTTTTCCACATTTGTTACATTACAGCCTTATTCTGAAGTGGATCCAATAGTTTTTTTCCCTCGTCAATCTACACACAATAACCCATAACGACATCACAATACCCCATCATGACATCACAATAACCCATAACGACATCACAAAACCCCATCATGACATCACATTACCCCATCATGACATCACAATAACCCTTAACGACATCACAAAACCCCATCATGACATCACAATACCCCATCATGACATCACAATAACCCATAACGACATCACAATACCCCATCATGACATCACAATACCCCATCATGACATCACAATAATAATAAGTGATTTTCAAGACGGTAACACCAATGACAAACACTGAGGGACACATACAGTACCAGTCGAAAGTTTGGACACACCTACTCATTCTAGGGTTTTTCTTTATTTTTACTATTTTCTACATTGTAGAATAATAGTGAAGACATCAAAACTATGAAATAACACATATGGAATCATGTAGTAACCAAAAAAGCATTAAACCAATTAAAATGTATTTTATATTTGAGATTCTTCAAAATAGCATCCCTTTGCCTTGATGACAGCTTTGCACACTCTAAAATATATTTAGATTTTTTAAACACTTTTTTGGTTACTACGTGATTCCATATGTGTCATTTCATAGTTTTCATGTCTTCACTATTATTCTACAATGTAAAATCTTTGAAAAAATGAAAATCCCTTTAATAAGTAGGTGTTCTAAAACTATTGACCGGTAGTGTATATATATTTGGGAGGCAGGCAAATACCTTTGACCCTATGCAGCCAGGTCCCATCTACTATCCTTCTGACCCTATACAGCCAGGTCCCATCTACTATCCTTCTGACCCTATGTAACCAGGTCCCATCTACTATCCTTCTGGCCCTATGTAGCCAGGTCCCATCTACTATCCTTCTGACCCTATGTAGCCAGGTCCCATCTACTATCCTTCTGACCCTATGCAGCCAGGTCCATCTACTATCCTTCTGACCCTATGTAGCCAGGTCCATCTACTATCCTTCTGACCCTATGCAGCCAGGTCCCATCTACTATCCTTCTGACCCTATGTAGCCAGGTCCCATCTACTATCCTTCTGACCCTATGTAGCCAGGTCCATCTACTATCCTTCTGACCCTATGTAGCCAGGTCCCATCTACTATCCTTCTGACCCTATGTAGCCAGGTCCCATCTACTATCCTTCTGACCCTATGCAGCCAGGTCCCATCTACTATCCTTCTGACCCTATGTAGCCAGGTCCCATCTACTATCCTTCTGACCCTATGCAGCCAGGTCCCATCTACTCTCCTTCTGACCCTATGTAGCCAGGTCCCATCAACTATCCTTCTGACCCTATGTAGCCAGGTCCCATCTACTATCCTTCTGACCCTATGTAGCCAGGTCCCATCTACTATCCTTCTGACCCTATGTAGCCAGGTCCCATCTACTATCCTTCTGACCCTATGTAGCCAGGTCCCATCTACTATCCTTCTGACCCTATGCAGCCAGGTCCCATCTACTATCCTTCTGACCCTATGTAGCCAGGTCCCATCTACTATCCTTCTGACCCTATGTAGCCAGGTCCCATCTACTATCCTTCTGACCCTATGTAGCCAGGTCCTATCTACTATCCTTCTGACCCTATGTAGCCAGGTCCCATCTACTATCCTTCTGACCCTATGTAGCCAGGTCCCATCTACTATCCTTCTGACCCTATACAGCCAGGTCCCATCTACTATCCTTCTGACCCTATGTAGCCAGGTCCATCTACTATCCTTCTGATCCTATGTAGCCAGTTCCCATCTACTATCCTTCTGACCCTATGCAGCCAGGTCCCATCTACTATCCTTCTGACCCTATGTTGCCAGGTCCTATCGACCACCCTTCTGACCCTATGTAGCCAGGTCCCATCTACTAACCTTCTGACCCTACACAGCCAGGTCCCATCTACTATCCTTCTGACCCTATGTAGCCAGGTCCATCTACTATCCTTCTGACCCTATGTAGCCAGTTCCCATCTACTATCCTTCTGACCCTATGCAGCCAGGTCCCATCTACTATCCTTCTGACCCTATGTAGCCAGGTCCCATCTACTATCCTTCTGACCCTATGTAGCCAGTTCCCATCTACTATCCTTCTGACCCTATGCAGCCAGGTCCCATCTACTATCCTTCTGACCCTATGTAGCCAGGTCCATCTACTATCCTTCTGACCCTATGTAGCCAGGTCCATCTACTATCCTTCTGATCCTATGTAGCCAGGTCCCATCTACTATCCTTCTGACCCTATGTAGCCAGGTCCCATCTACTATCCTTCTGACCCTATGTAGCCAGGTCCCATCTACTATCCTTCTGACCCTATGTAGCCAGGTCCCATCTACTATCCTTCTGACCCTATGTAGCCAGGTCCCATCTACTATCCTTCTGACCCTATGTAGCCAGGTCCCATCTACTATCCTTCTGACACTATGTAGCCAGGTCCCATCTACTATCCTTCTGACCCTATGTAGCCAGGTCCCATCTACTATCCTTCTGACCCTATGTAGCCAGGTCCATCTACTATCCTTACATTTACATTACATTTAAGTCATTTAGCAGACGCTCTTATCCAGAGCGACTTACAAATTGGTGCATTCACCTTATGACATCCAGTGGAACAGCCACTTTACAATAGTGCATCTAAATCTTTTAAGGGGGGGGGGGGGGGGGGGGGTGAGAAGGATTACTTTATCCTATCCTAGGTATTCCTTAAAGAGGTGGGGTTTCAGGTGTCTCCGGAAGGTGGTGATTGACTCCGCTGTCCTGGCGTCGTGAGGGAGTTTGTTCCACCATTGGGGGGCCAGAGCAGCGAACAGTTTTGACTGGGCTGACCCTGGGCTGACCCTATGTAGCCAGGTCCCATCTACTATCCTTCTGACCCTATGTAACCAGGTCCCATCTACTATCCTTCTGACCCTAGGTAACCAGGTCGCATCTACTATCCTTCTGACCCTATGTAACCAGGTCCCATCTACTATCCTTCTGACCCTATGTAGCCAGGTCCCATCTACTATCCTTCTGACCCTATGTAACCAGGTCCCATCTACTATCCTTCTGACCCGATGCAGCCAGGTCCATCTACTATCCTTCTGACCCTATGTAGCCAGGTCCCATCTACTATCCTTCTGACCCTATGCAGCCAGGTCCATCTACTATCCTTCTGACCCTATGTAGCCAGGTCCCATCTACTATCCTTCTGACCCTATGTAGCCAGGTCCCATCTACTATCCTTCTGACCCTATGTAGCCAGGTCCCATCTACTATCCTTCTGACCCTATGTAGCCAGGTCCCATCTACTATCCTTCTGACCCTATGTAGCCAGGTCCCATCTACTATCCTTCTGACCCTATGTAGCCAGGTCCCATCTACTATCCTTCTGACCCTATGTAGCCAGGTCCCATCTACTATCCTTCTGACCCTATGTAGCCAGGTCCCATCTACTATCCTTCTGACCCTATGTAACCAGGTCCCATCAACTATACTTCTGACTCTATGTAGCCAGGTCCCATCTACTATCCTTCTGACCCTATGTAGCCAGGTCCCATCTACTATCCTTCTGACCCTATGTAGCCAGGTCCCATCTACTATCCTTCTGACCCTATGTAGCCAGGTCCATCTACTATCCTTCTGACCCTATGCAGCCAGGTCCCATCTACTATCCTTCTGACCCTATGCAGCCAGGTCCATCTACTATCCTTCTGACCCTATGTAGCCAGGTCCCATCTACTATCCTTCTGACCCTATGTAGCCAGGTCCCATCTACTATCCTTCTGACCCTATGTAGCCAGGTCCCATCTACTATCCTTCTGACCCTATGTAGCCAGGTCCCATCTACTATCCTTCTGACCCTATGTAGCCAGGTCCATCTACTATCCTTCTGACCCTATGCAGCCAGGTCCCATCTACTATCCTTCTGACCCTATGTAGCCAGGTCCATCTACTATCCTTCTGACCCTATGTAGCCAGGTCCATCTACTATCCTTCTGACCCTATGTAGCCAGGTCCCATCTACTTTCCCTCTGATCCTATGTAACCAGGGCCCATCTACTATCCTTCTGACCCTATGTAGCCAGGTCCCATCTACTATCCTTCTGATCCTATGTAGCCAGGTCCAATCTACTATCCTTCTGACCCTATGTAGCCAGGTCCCATCTACTATCCTTCTGACCCTATGTAGCCAGGTCCCATCTACTATCCTTCTGACCCTATGTAGCCAGGTCCCATCTACTATCCTTCTGACCCTATGTAGCCAGCTCCCATCTACTATCCTTCTGACCCTATGCAGCCAGGTCCATCTACTATCCTTCTGACCCTATGTAGCCAGGTCCCATCTACTATCCTTCTGACCCTATGCAGCCAGGTCCCATCTACTATCCTTCTGACCCTATGTAGCCAGGTCCCATCTACTATCCTACTGATCCTATGTAGCCAGGTCCCATCTACTATCCTTCTGACCCTATGTAGCCAGGTCCCATATACTATCCTTCTGACCCTATGTAGCCAGGTGCCATCTACTATCCTTCTGACCCTATGTAGCCAGGTCCCATCTACTATCCTTCTGACCCTATGTAGCCAGGTCCCATCTACTATCCTTCTGACCCTACGCAGCCATCTACTATCCTTCTGACCCTATGTAGCCAGGTCCCATCTACTATCCTTCTGACCCTATGTAGCCAGGTCCCATCTACTATCCTTCTGACCCTATGTAGCCAGGTCCCATCTACTATCCTTCTGACCCTATGCAGCCAGGTCCCATCTACTATCCTTCTGACACTATGTAGCCAGGTCCATCTACTATCCTTCTGACCCTATGTAGCCAGGTCCCATCTACTATCCCTCTGACCCTATGTAGCCAGGTCCCATCTACTATCCTTCTGACCCTATGTAGCCAGGTCCCATCTACTCTCCTTCTGACCCTATGTAGCCAGGTCCCATCTACTATCCTTCTGACCCTATGTAGCCAGGTCCCATCTACTATCCTTCTGACCCTATGTAGCCAGGTCCCATCTACTATCCTTCTGACCCTATGTAGCCAGGTCCATCTACTATCCTTCTGACCCTATGTAGCCAGGTCCCATCTACTATCCTTCTGACCCTATGTAGCCAGGTCCCATCTACTATCCTTCTGACCCTATGCAGCCAGGTCCCATCTACTATCCTTCTGATCCTATGTAGCCAGGTCCCATCTACTATCCTTCTGACCCTATGTACCCAGGTCCCATCTACTATCCTTCTGACCCTATGTAGCCAGGTCCCATCTACTATCCTTTTGACCCTATGTAGCCAGGTCCCATCTACTATCCTTCTGACCCTATGTAGCCAGGTCCCATCTACTATCCTTCTGACCCTATGTAGCCAGGTCCCATCTACTATCCTTCTGACCCTATGCAGCCAGGTCCCATCTACTATCCTTCTGACCCTATGTAGCCAGGTCCCATCTACTATCCTTCTGACCCTATGTAGCCAGGTCCCATCTACTATCCTTCTGACCCTATGTAGCCAGGTCCCATCTACTATCCTTCTGACCCTATGTAGCCAGGTCCATCTACTATCCTTCTGACCCTATGTAGCCAGGTCCCATCTACTATCCTTCTGACCCTATGTAGCCAGGTCCCATCTACTATCCTTCTGACCCTATGTAGCCAGGTCCCATCTACTATCCTTCTGACCCTATGTAGCCAGGTCCCATCTACTATCTTTCTGACCCCATGCAGCCAGGTCCCATCTACTATCCTTCTGACACCATGCAGCCAGGTCCATCTACTATCCTTCTGACCCTATGTAGCCAGGTCCCATCTACTATCCTTCTGACCCTATGTAGCCAGGTCCCATCTACTATCCTTCTGACCCTATGTAGCCAGGTCCCATCTACTATCCTTCTGACCCTATGTACCCAGGTCCCATCTACTATCCTTCTGACCCTATGTAGCCAGGTCCCATCTACTATCCTTCTGACCCTATGCAGCCAGGTCCCATCTACTATCCTTCTGACCCTATGTAGGCAGGTCCATCTACTATCCTTCTGACCCTATGTAGCCAGGTCCCATCTACTATCCTTCTGACCCTATGTAGCCAGGTCCCATCTACTATCCTTCTGACCCTATGTAGCCAGGTCCCATCTACTATCCTTCTGACCCTATGTAGCCAGGTCCCATCTACTATCCTTCTGACCCTATGTAGCCAGGTCCATCTACTATCCTTCTGACCCTATGTACCCAGGTCCCATCTACTATCCTTCTGACCCTATGTAGCCAGGTCCCATCTACTATCCTTCTTTATAAACATGTTTTATTTCACCTTTATTTAACCAGGTAGGCCAGTTGAGAACAAGTTCTCATTTACAACTGCCACCTGGCCAAGATAAAGCAAAGCAGTGCGACACAAACAACAACACAGAGTTACACAGGGAATAAACAAGCGTACAGTCAATAACACAATAGAAAAAGTCTATATACAGTGGGAGCAAATGAGATAAGGCAATAAATAGACCATAGTGGCAAAATAATTACAATTTAGCAATGAAACACTGGAGTGATAGATGTGCAGAAGATGAATGTGCAAGTAGAGATACTGGGGTGCAAAGAGCAAAAATAAATAACAATATGGGGATGAGGTAGTTGGGTGAGCTATTTACAGGTACAGGGATCGGTAAGCTGCTCTGACAGCTGGTGCTTAAAGTTAGAGAGGGAGATATAAGACTCCAGCTTCAGTGATTTTTGCAATTCGTTCCAGTCATTGGCAGCAGAGAACTGGAAGGAAAGGCGGCCAAACGAGGAATTGGCTTTGGGGGTGACCAGTGAAATATACCTGATGGAGAACGTGCTATGGGTGGGTGTTGCTATGGTAACCATTGAGCTGAGATAAGACAGGGCTTAACCTAGCAAAGACTTATAGATGACCTTGAGCCAGTGGTTTTGGCGATGAATATGAAGTGGGGGCCAGCCAACGAGAGCATACAGGTCGCAGTGGTGGGTAGTATATGGGGCTTTGGTGACAAAACGGATGGCACTGTGATAGAATACATCTAATTTGCTGAGTAGAGTGTTGGAGGCTATTTTGTAAATGACATCGCCGAAGTCGAGGATCGGTAGGATAGTCAGTTTTACGAGGGTATGTTTGGCAGCATGAGTGAAGGAGGCTTTGTTGTGAAATAGGAAGCCGATTCTAGATTTAATTTTGGATTGGAGATGCTTAATGTGAGTCTGGAAGGAGAGTTTACAGTCTAACCAGACACCTAGGTATTTGTAGTTGTCCACATATTCTAAGTCAGAACCGTCCAGAGTAGTGATGCTGGTCGGGTGGGCGGGTGCGGGCAGCGATCGGTTGAAAGCATGCATTTAGTTTTACTAGCATTTAGGAACAGTTGGAGGCCAGTTGGAGGTTTGTTAACACAGTGTCCAGAGAATCAAATCAAATTAAATCAAATTTTATTTGTCACATACACATGGTTAGCAGATGGTAATGCGAGTGTAGCGAAATGCTTGTGCTTCTTGTTCCGACAATGTAGTAATAACCAACGAGTAATCTAACCTAACAATTCACAACTACTACCTTATACACACAAGTATAAAGGGATGAAGAATATGTAAATAAAAATATATGAATGAGTGATGGTACAGAACGGCATAGGCAAGATGCAGTAGATGGTATCGAGTACAGTATATACATATGAGATGAGTAATGTAGGGTATGTAAACATTATATTAAGGGCCAGAAGTATAAGAGACCCTATGCAGCCAGGTCCCATCTACTTTTTAACTCCTCGCAAGTGTGGCGTGTTTGATGTCTGCTGTGAAGGAAGACCACAACAAGTCAACTACTTGATTGATGCTGGATTGTCCTCCAGCAAAGGCAGCAGCGCAGTCATCAACTACATGCACCATTTCATCACCAACTACGGAGTTGGGGAAACACGTGTGGACCTGAATTGTGATAACTGCAGTGCCAAAACAAGAACGGTGCGATAGCTTACATATAGCCTTCATATAGCCTACAGTGTGATAGCTTCCTATAGCCTTCATATAGCCTACAGTGCGATAGCTTACATATAGCCTTCATATAGCCTACAGTGTGATAGCTTACATATAGCCTTCATATAGCCTACAGTGTGATAGCTTCCTATAGCCTTCATATAGCCTACAGTGTGATAGCTTCATATAGCCTTCATATAGCCTACAGTGTGATAGCTTACATATAGCCTTCATATAGCCTACAGTGTGATAGCTTCCTATAGCCTTCATATAGCCTACAGTGTGATAGCTTAATATAGCCTTCATATAGCCTACAGTGTGATAGCTTGATATAGCCTTCATATAGCCTACAGTGTGATAGCTTCCTGTAGCCTTCATATAGCCTACAGTGTGATAGCTTCCTATAGCCTTCATATAGCCTACAGTGTGATAGCTTGATATAGCCTTTATATAGCCTACAGCGCGATAGCCTATTTTTGCCTTCAACATACAGTGCATTCGGAAAGTATTCAGACCCCTTCACTTTTTCCACATTTTGTTACGTTATTCTAAAATGGATTACATGCTTTTATTCAGAATCTAACAATAACCCCATAATGACGAATAAAAAACAATTGTAAAAACACAAAATTCACATTTACATAAGTATTCAGACCCTTTACTCAGTACTTTGTTGAATCAACTTCGGGAGCGATTACAGCCTCAAGTCTTCTTCGGTATGAAGCTACAAGTTTGGTACACCTGTATTTGGGGAATTTCTCAAATTCTTCTCTGCAGATCCTCTCAAGCTCTGTCAGGTTTGATGGGGGGCGTCGCTGCACAACCATTTTCATGTCTCTCCAGAGATGTTCGATCATGTTCAAGTCCGCGCTCTGGCTGGGCCACTCAAGGACATTCAGAGACATGTCCCGAAGTCAGTCCTGCGTTGTCTTGGATTTGTGCTTAGGGTCGTTTTCCTTTTGGAAGGTGAACCTTCACCCAAGTCTGAGGTCCTGTGCACTCTGGAGCAAGATTTCATCAAGGATCTCTTTCTACTTTGCTTCGTTCATCTTTCACTCAATCCTGACTAGTCTCCCAGTCCCTGCTGCTGAAAAACATCACCACAGCACGATGCTGCCACCACAGTACTTCACTGTAGGGACGGTGCCAGGCTTCTTCCAGACGTGATGCTTGGCATTCAGGCGAAAGAGTTCAATCTTGGTTTCATCACACCAGAGAAACTTGTTTCTCATGGTCAAAGTCCTTCAGGTGCCTTTTGGCAAACTCCAAGTCGGCTGTCATTTGCCTTTCACTGAGGAGTGGCTTCCGTCTGTCCACTCTACCATAAAGGCCTGATTGGTGGAGTGCTGCAGGGATGGTTGTCCTTCTGGAAGTTTCTCCCATCTCCACAGAATAACTCTGGAGCTCTGTCAGAGTGACTATTGGGTTCTTGGACACCTCCCTGACCAAGGCCCATCTCCCCCATTGCTCAATTTGGCCAAGCGGCCAGCTCTAAGAAGAGTCTTGGTGGTTCCAAACTTCTTCCATTAAAGAATGATGGAGGCCACTGTGTTCTTGGGGACCTTCAATGCAGCAGACATTTTTTTGGTACCCTTCCCCAGATCTGTGCCTCAACACAATCCTGTCTTGGAGCTCTACGGACAATTTCTTCGACCTCATCGCTTGGCTTTTGCTCTGACATGCACTGTCAACTGTGGGACCTTACATTACATCTACTTACATGGCCTTTGTGTGGTAAGAATACTTACTTACATTACATTACCTTAAATGTGTAACCAGAGGGAGAAAAAACTCTAGACCGCCTTTACTCCAACAGAGACGCGTAGATGCTAGAGTAGATTCTATTTGGCAAATCTGACCATAATTATATCCTGATTCCTGCTTACAAGCAAAAACTAAAGCAGGAAGCCCCAGTGACTCTGTCTATAAAAAAGATGAAGCAGATGCTAAACTACAGGACAGCTTTGCTAGCACAGACTGGAAAATTCCAGGATTCTTCCAATGACATTGAGGAGTACACCACATCAGTCACTGGCTTTATCAATAAGTGCATCGATGACGTCGTCCCCACTGTGACTGTACGTACATACCCCAACCAGAAGTCATGGATTACAGGCAACATTCGCACCGAGCTAAAGGGTAGAGCTGCCGCTTTCAAGGAGCGGGACTCTAACCCGGAAGCTTATAAGAAATCCCGCTATGCCCTCCGACGAACCATCAATCAGGCAAAGTGTCAATACAGGACTAAGATCGAATCGTGCTACACCGGCTCCGATGCTCGTCGAATGTGGCAGGGCTTTCAAACTATTACAGACTACAAAGGGAAGCACAACCAAGAGCTGCTCAGTGACACAAGCCTACCAAATGAGATAAATAACTTCTATGCTCGGTTCGAGGTAAGTAACACTGAAACCTGCATGAGAGCACCCGTATGACTGTGTCATCACTCTCGCCGCAGCCAATGTGAGTAAGACCTTTAAACAGGTCAACATTCACACGGACTAATTACCAGGATGTGTGCTCCGAGCATGTGCTGACCAACTGGCAGGTGTCTCCACTGACATGTTCAACCTTATGCAATCTCTATTGCACCCCACACTGCTCTTTCTCACCTGGACAAAAGGAACACCTATGTGAGAATGCTCATCACCAAGCTAAGGACCCTGGGACTAAACACCTCCCTCTGCAACTGGATCCTAGACTTCCTGACGGGTCACCCCCAGGTGGTAAGGGTAGGTAACAACACATCAGCCAACCTGATCCACGCTGATCCTCAACACGGGGGCCCCTCAGGGGTACATGCTCAGTCCCCTCCTGTACTCCCTGTTCACTTATGACTGCACGGCTACGCACAACTCCAACACCATCATTAAGTTTGCCGATGACACAACAGTGGTAGGCCTGATCACCGACAACGATGAGCCAGCCTATAGGGAGGAAGTCAGAGACCTGACCGTGTTATGTAAGGGCAACAACCTCTCCCTCAACGTGATCAAGACAAAGGAGATGATTGTGGACTACAGGAAAAAGAGGACCGAGCACGCCCCCATTCTCACCGACGGGGCTGTAGTGGAGCAGGTTGAGAGCTTCAAGTTCCTTGGCGTACACATCCCCAACAAACTAACATGGTCCAAGCACATCAAGACAGTCGTGAAGAGGGCACGACAAAACCTATTCCCCCTCAGGAGACTATAAAGATTTGGCATGGGCCATCAGATCCTCAAACGGTTTTACAGCTGCACCATCGAGAGCATCCTGAAAGATTGCATCACTGTCTAGTATGGCAACTGCTCGGCCTCCGACCGCAAGGCACTACAGAGGGTAGTGCGTTCGGCCCAGTACATCATCGGTGCCAAGCTTCCTGCCATCCAGGACCTCTATACCAGACAGTGTCAGAGAAATGCCCTAAAAATTGTCAAAGACTCCAGCCACCCTAGTCAAAGACTGTTCTCTCTGCTACTGGACGGCAAGCGGTACCGGAGCGCCAAGTCTTGGTCCAAGAGGCTTCTAAACAGCTTCTACCCCCAAGCCATATGACTACCTAGACTATTTGCATTTTACTCGAGCAACCAAAATTGTTCCTTGTTGGTCATGAAATTGTACATTTCCCTTCTACGCTACTCTCTGTTATTATCTGTTATTATCTATGCATAGCAACTTTAATAACCCTACCTGTATGTACATAATTACCTCAATTACCTCAACACCGATGCCCACGGACATTGACTCTGTACCGGTACCCCCTGTATATAACCTCCACATTGACTCTGTACCTGTACCCCTTGTATATAATCTGGCTTTTGTTATTTTACTGCTGCTCTTTAATTATTTGATATTATTATCTCTTACTTTTTGGGGGGGTATTTTCTTAACTGCATTGTTGGTTAAGGGCTTGTAAGTAAGCATTTCACTATAAGGTGTATTCAGCGCACCAGTTGTATTCGGTGTGTGTGTGTGCGTGCGTGCGTGTCATTGTTGGTCTGAAGCTCAGCCTCTTCCTGAACCTGTCCTGCTGCTATTGGCTGAGCTGACTGTAGCCACACACACTGTAACTTCTATTAGGAGAGACTAGGGTGCGTCCCAAATTACACCCTATTCCGTATATAGGGCACTTATTTTGACCAGAGCCCATCGATAGCAGTGCAACAATAGTTCACCCTAAAGGGAATGGAGGGCCATTTGGGACACAGCCCAAGAGCATTACATCAGCCAGAGAGGAGTGTCACCATAGCTCTGATAACACTGTGTGCATGTGTAGGAGTGACACCATAGCTCTGATAACACTGTGTGCATGTGTAGGAGTGACATCATAGCTCTGATAACACTGTGTGCATGTGTAGGAGTGACATCATAGCTCTGATAACACTGTGTGCATGTGTAGGAGTGACATCATAGCTCTGATAACACTGTGTGCATGTGTAGGAGTGACATCATAGCTCTGATAACACTGTGTGCATGTGTAGGAGTGACATCATAGCTCTGATAACACTGTGTGCATGTGTAGGAGTGACATCATAGCTCTGATAACACTGTGTGCATGTGTAGGAGTGACATCATAGCTCTGATAACACTGTGTGCATGTGTAGGAGTGACATCATAGCTCTGATAACACTGTGTAATGCCACCAGTACTGTTGAATGGGAAGATAATGCCACCAGTACTGTTGAATGGGAAGATAATGCCACCAGTACCGTTGAATGGGAAGATAATGCCACCAGTACTGTTGAATGGGAAGATAATGCCACCAGTACTGTTGAATGGGAAGATAATGCCACCAGTACTGTTGAATGGGAAGATAATGCCACCAGTACTGCTGAATGGGAAGATCATGCCACCAGTACTGTTGAATGGGAAGATAATGCCACCAGTATGGTTGAATGGAAGATAATGCCACCAGTACTGTTGAATGGGAAATAATGCCACCAGTACTGTTGAATGGGAAAATAATGCCACCAGTATGGTTGAATGGAAGATAATGCCACCAGTACTGTTGAATGGGAAGATCATGCCACCAGTACTGTTGAATGGAAGATAATGCCACCAGTACCGTTGAATGGAAGATAATGCCACCAGTATGGTTGAATGGAAGATAATGCCACCAGTACTGCTGAATGGGAAGATAATGCCACCAGTACTGCCGAATGGGAAGATAATGCCACCAGTACTGTTGAATGGGAAGATAATGCCACCAGTACTGCCGAATGGGAAGATAATGCCACCAGTACTGTTGAATGAGAAGATAATGCCACCAGTACTGTTGTATGGGAAGATAATGTCACCAGACCTGTTGAATGGGAAGATAATGCCACCAGTACCACTGAATGGAAGATAATGCCACCAGTATTGTTGAATGGGAAGATAATGCCACCAGTATTGTTGAATGGGAAGATAATGCCACCAGTATTGTTGAATGGAAGATAATGCCATCAGTGTTGTTGAATGGAAGATAATGCCACCATCATTGTTGAATGGGAAGATAATGCCACCATTACTGTTGAATGGAAGATAATGCCACCAGTACCGTTGAATGGAAGATAATGCCACCAGTAACATTGAATGGGAAAATAATGCCACCAGTACTGTTGAATGGAAAATAATGCCACCAGTACTGTTGAATGGGAAGATAATGCCACCAGTATTGTGAATGGGAAGATAATGTCACCAGTACTGCTGAATGGGAAGATAATGCCACCAGTATGGTTGAATGGGAAGATAATGCCACCAGCACTGTTGAGTTGCAAGATAATGCCACCGGTATTGTTGAATGGGAAGATAATGCCACCAGTACTGCTGAATGGGAAGATAATGCCACCACCAGTATGGTTGAATGGGAAGATAATGCCACCAGTATTGTTGAATGGGAAGATAATGCCACCAGCACTGTTGAGTTGCAAGATAATGCCACCGGTATTGTTGAATGGGAAGATAATGCCACCAGCACTGTTGAGTTGCAAGATAATGCCACCGGTATTGTTGAATTGGAAGAGAATGCCACCAGAACTGTTGAATGAAGTCATATTGCCAGCTGACCACCCACGCCTTAGGGATTAAGTGACACATTTATAAACAAACATTCCAATACTAGTCCGGTGTTCAGCCCAGCAGGCAGCACATGTAGACACATCAATACTAGTTCAGTGTTCAGCCCAGCAGGCAGCACATGTAAAGACATCAATACTAGTCCGGTGTTCAGCCCAGCAGGCAGCACATGTAGACACATCAATACTAGTTCAGTGTTCAGCCCAGCAGGCAGCACATGTAAAGACATCAATACTAGTTCAGTGTTCAGCCCAGCAGGCAGCACATGTAGACACATCAATACTAGTTCAGTGTTCAGCCCAGCAGGCAGCACATGTAAAGACATCAATACTAGTTCAGTGTTCAGCCCAGCAGGCAGCACATGTAGACACATCAATACTAGTTCAGTGTTCAGCCCAGCAGGCAGCACATGTAAAGACACATCAATACTAGTTCAGTGTTCAGCCCAGCAGGCAGCACATGTAAAGACACATCAACACTAGTCCAGTGTTCAGCCCAGCAGGCAGCACATGTAAAGACACATCAATACTAGTTCGGTGTTCAGCCCAGCAGGCAACACATGTAAAGACACATCAATACTAGTCTGGTGTTCAGCCCAGCAGGCAGCACATGTAAAGACACATCAATACTAGTTCAGTGTTCAGCCCAGCAGGCAGCACATGTAAAGACACATCAATACTAGTTCAGTGTTCAGCCCAGCAGGCAGCACATGTAAAGACACATCAATACTAGTTCAGTGTTCAGCCCAGCAGGCAGCACATGTAGACACATCAATACTAGTTCAGTGTTCAGCCCAGCAGGCAGCACATGTAAAGACACATCAATACTAGTCCAGTGTTCAGCCCAGCAGGCAGCACATGTAAAGACACATCAATACTAGTAGATAAGGTTATCCAAGCAATAACAATAACAATAACAATAACACTCATGCAGCAAAAATCTATCAATAACTACACATTAAGATAACAGAAGATAGAATGGACATGAAAACAGGAAACGGTATGGTGGAAGGAGGATATCTCATAGGATGGGCTAAAACACCATTGGCACATCTAGGACTTCTCCATGGGGGTTTTGTCTTACCCTGGTGCAAGGGGGAGGAAGGGAGGGAGGGAGAATGTGTGTGTGTGTGATGGCTGATGTAACTCCCTAGCGGTGTGAGCTCACGTCAGCTAACTGACACTGGGTGCTTTCTACCTTGTTTCCGAACCTGCAGTGACACATCACCTGATCACCTCTTCTCTATAAACAGATGGTGCTCCTTCCATTCATCTTTGTTCTTGTAGGTTGTGATGAGCTGATAAGCATGAGCTGACACACACCCAGAACAATTGCTAGAGGATCTGGCCAGTAAACTGTAGGAAAAATAAGGCGAGTCGCACACTCAATGCATAAGCTCCCAGTAATTTGTTGGGTAAACCACCTTTTCACCATCCCTGTGCCTTCTTCAGGGTGAACGAATGCTTTAACCAGGTTACCAGGTTACGTAGACAAAGCAATTAGTGCAACCAATGACAATAGTGAGGGGTGTGTCATAGTTATTAGGGTAATGAGAATGAATTACCATATTGCAACAAGATTAGATGTTGTACATAGGAAATAATACTGGATGTTGATGTTAATACTATACAGGAAGTATTCATACCCTATTTCATTCCGCAGTAAAAACAGAAAGGGGAAATAACAAAGAGTCACTGATAATAACCAAATCAAAACAGGTGAGGTTTTAGAAGGGGTTCTGAAAGACACTCATGGGGGGTGTCCACTGGAAGTTGACTAGCAACAACTGGGACCTACAAGACACCCACCATGAGCGCCCACTTAAGGAAAAACCCCACACCAAACTTAAAGACAGGAAGCAAACCAAAGAGGTGGAGCATTACAAAACCAGGGAAATCCGATAAAGGATTGTTTGTCTAGAGATCAAAATAGGGAGCGCCAACTAAAGGTGTTAGCCCTCCACATCTCTCAAGACAACTGGAGCACTGGGCCAGACACTCTTAAATAGCACAGGTGAAACCCCTTCCCACTAACGAGATGGAGAAACCAGCGCAGGTGTAAAACATACTGCTTAATGAGGTGACACCAATCGGTGCGCCCCCACGCTCTAACGTCCAACCTCAATAAATGGAAAAAACAAACCCTGTAACAGCTCCTGGACTTATTCCACATGTTGTTGTGTTACAGTCTGAATTCAAAATGGATTACAGAGTTTTTTTCTCAACCATCTACACATAAAACTGCATAATGACAAAGTGAATTTTAGCAAATGTATGGAAAATTAAATACAGAAAAATGTCATTTAAATAGGAGTTCACACCCCTAAGTCAATACTTTGTAGAAGCATCTTTGGCAGCAATTACAGCTGTGAGTCTTTTTGGTAAGTCTCTAAGAGCTTTGCACACCTGGATTGTACAATATTTGCCCATTCATGTTTTTTAAATTCTTCAAGCTCTGTCAAGTTGATTGTTGATCCATTGCTAGACAGCCATTTTCATGTCTTGCCACAGATTTTCATGCCGATTTAAGTCAAAACTCTAACTAGGCCAGTCAGGAACATTTAATGTAATCTTGATAAGCAACTCCAGTGTAGATTTGGCCTTGTATTTTAGGTTATTGTCCTCCTGAAAGGTGAATTTGTTTCCGTATCTGTTGAAAAGCAGACAAGCAGGTTTTCCTCTAGGCTTTTGCCTGTGCTTATTGCTGTATTCCATTTATAAAAATAAAATAAAAACTCCCTAGTCCTTGCCGCTGACGAGCATACCCATAACATGATGCAGCCACCACCATGCTTGAAAATATGAAGAGTGGTACTCAGTGATGTGTTGTTGGATTTGCCCCAAACATAACACTTTGTATTCAGGACATTAAGTTAATTTCTTTGCCACATTTTGTGCAGTATTACTTTAGTGCCTTCTGCAAACAGGATGCATGTTTTGGAATGTTTTTATTCTCTGAAGGCTTCCTTCTTTTCACTGTGTCAATGAGGTTAGTATTGTGGAGTAACTACAATGTTAGTATTGTGGAGTAACTACTATGTTGTTGATCCATCTTCAGTTTTCTCCTATCACAGCCATTAAACTCTGTAACTGTTTTAAAATCACCACTGGCCTCATGATGAAATCCCTGCGCAGTTTCCTTCCTCTCCGGCAACTGAGTTAGGAAGGACGCCTGTATCTTTGTAGTGACTGGGTGTATTGATACACCATCCAAAGTGTAATTAATAACTTAACCATGCTCAAGGGCTATATTTTTTTTTACACATCCACCAATCGGTGCCCTTCTTAGTGAGGCATTGAAATACTGTCCTGGTCTTTGTGGTTGATTAATTACTCTATTGAGGGACCTTACAGATAATTGTAAACTCTGCAAAAAAAGAAACATCCTCCACTGTCAACTGCATTTATTTTCAGCAAACTTAACATGAACATAACAAGATTCAACAACTGAGACATAAACTGAACAAGTTCCACAGACATGTGACTAACAGAAAATTAATAATGTGTCCTTGGACAAAGGGGGAGGGGTCAAAATCAAAAGTAACAGTTAGTATCTGGTGTGGCCACCAGCTGCATTAAGTACTGCAGTGCATCTCCTCCTCATGGACTGCACCAGATTTGCCAGTTCCTGCTGTGAGATGTTACCCCACTCTTCCACCAAGGCACCTGCAAGTTCCCAAACATTTCTGGGGGGAATGGCCCTAGCCCTCACCCTCCGATCCAACAGGTCCCAGATGTGCTCAATGGAATTGAGATCCGGGCTCTTCGCTGGCCATGGCAGAACCCTGACATTCCTGTCTTGCAGGAAATCACACACAGAACGAGCAGTATGGCTGTTGGCATTGTCATGCTGGAGGGTCATGTCAGGATGAGCCTGCAGGAAGGGTACCACATGAGGGAGGAGGATGTCTTCCCTGTAACCCACAGTGTTGAGATTGCCTGCAATGACAACAAGCTCAGTCCGATGATGCTGTGACACAAAGCCCCAGACCGTGACGGACCCTCCACCTCCAAATCGATCACTCTCCAGAGTACAGGCCTCGGTGTAATGCTCATTCCTTCGACGATAAACGCGAATCCGACCATCACCCCTGGTGAGACAAAACTGCGACTCGTCAGTGAAGAGCACTGTTTGCCAGTCCTGTCTGGTCCAGCGACGGTGGGTTTGTTCCCATAGGCGACATTGTTGACGGTGATGTCTGGTGAGGACCTGCCTTACAACAGGCCTACAAGTCCTCAGTCCAGCCTCTCTCAGCCTATTGCGGACAGTCTGAGCACTAATGGAGGGATTGTGCATTCCTGGTGTAACTCGGGCAGTTGTTGTTGCCATCCTGTACCTGTCCTACAGGTGTGATGTTCGGATGTACCGATCCTGTGCAGGTGTTGTTACACGTAGTCTGCCACTGCGAGGACGATCAGCTGTCCGTCCTGTCTCCCTGTAGCGCTGTCTTAGGCATCTCACAGTACGGACATAGCAATTTATTGCCCTGGCCACATCTGCAGTCCTCATGCCTCCTTGCAGCATGCCTAAGGCACGTTCACGCAGATGAGCAGGGAACCTGGGCATCTTTCTTTTGGTGTTTTTCAGAGTCAGTAGAAAGGTCTCTTTAGTGTCCTAAGTTTTCATAACTGTGACCTTAATTGCCTACCGTCTGTAAGCTGTTAGTGTCTTAACGACCGTTCCACAGGTGCATGTTCATTAATTGTTTATGGTTCATTGAACAAACATGGGAAACAACGTTTAAACCCTTTACAATGAAGATCTGTGAAGTTATTTGGATTTTTACCAATTATCTTTGAAAGACAGGGTCCTGAAAAACGGACGTTTCTTTTTTTGCTGAGTTTATGTTTGGGGTACAGAGATGGGGTAGTCAATCAAAAATCATGTTAACCACTATTATTGATCACGAAATGAGTCCATGCAACTTATACAATTTGTTAAGCGCATTTTTACTACTGAACTTAATTTGGCTTGCCATAACAAAGAGAATACTTATTGACACAGTCACACCCTGATCTGATTGTGCTAGTCTCCAAACCTCCTCTAGGTGTCGCCCATCTTCCCCATTTATCTCCTGTGCATTTATATCTGTGTTCTCTGTTTGTCTGTTGCCAGTTTGTCTTGTCTCAAGCCTACCAGTGTTTTTCCCGTACTGCTGTTTTCCCTCGAGTCCCTGCTTTCCTTCGAGTCCCTGCTTTCCCTCGAGTCCCTGCTTTCCCTCGAGTCCCTGTTTTCCCTCGAGTCCCTGTTTTCCCTCAAGTCCCTGTTTTCCCTCGAGTCCCTGTTTTCCCTCGAGTCCCTGCTTTCCCTCGAGTCCCTGCTTTCCCTCGAGTCCCTGCTTTCCCTCGAGTCCCTGCTTTCCCTCGAGTCCCTGCTTTCCCTCGAGTCCCTGCTTTCCCTCGAGTCCCTGTTTTCCAGGTTTTGACCATTCTGCCTGCCCTGACCCTGCCGTTCTGTACCTTGTGACACTGCCCTGGATTACTGTTCTCTGCCGGCCCTTGACCTGTCATTTGCCTGCCCACTGTCTGCACCTGGGTCTCATCCTGAGGTCTTATAGACTCTAGACATTTCAGCTTGTAATAATTTGTATAATAATAATTCCACTTTGACATTATGGGGTATCGTGTGTAGATCAGTGACACAAATCTCAATGTAATCAATTTTAATTCACAATGTGGATAAAGTAAAGGGATGTGAATACTTTCCGAAGTCACTGTATATGTTTCATAATTTCCATTTAATTTAATCTTTGTTACATGTCATCTTTTGGTTCAAACGTAATGCATATTTAGCATCATCAACAAAGGGAATATCTTGGGTGATAAGCTGAATATATTCATTTATAAGACCCTTATGAATAATTGTTCATAAAAAGGTCCTGAGGTCAAAGTCAATATTCAGACCACTAGGGGTCAATGTTTTTGGATAGGAAATCCAGTAAGCCTTCTGTAGTAGTGAGGTCTAAATGTTACCTTCTTGTTGAGGTAACATGCTCCTTACCTCTGTACATAGCTGCGGGTAGTAGAGGTGCTGAGGGTACTGCAGCACCCCTGATAAAAAAATGGATTCTCTCAACCAGCTTCATGAGGTAGTCACCTGGAATGCATTTCAATTAACAGGTGTGTCTTGTTAATTTGTGGAATTTCTTTCCTTAATGCGTTTGAGCCAATCAGTTGTGTTGTGACAAGGTAGGGGTGGTATACAGAAGATAGACCTATTTGTACAAGACCAAGTCTATATTATGGCAAGAACAACTGAAATAAGCAAAGATAAACGACAGTCCATCATTACTTTAAGACATGAAGGTCAGTCAATCCGGAACATTTCAAGAACTTTGAACGTTTCTTCAAGTGCAGTCGCAAAAACCATCATGCGCTATGATGAAACTGCCTCTCATGAGTACCGCCACAGGAAAGAGTTCATTAGAGTTACCAGCCTCAGAAATTGCAGCCCAGGGCTATTTGACCAAGAAGGAGAGATGGTTTGTGATGAGTTGTTCCGCAGAGTGAAGGAAAAGCAACCAGCAAGTGCTCGGCATATGTGGGATACTCCTTCAAGACTGTTGGAAATATCGTGGCAATATCGTCCGCTATTATCCTCAGTAAATTTCCATCCAAGTTGTCAGACCCCCGTGGATTGTCATTGTTGATAGACAACAATAATTTCACCTCTTCCACACTTACTTTACAGAATTCAAAATAACAATAATTTATAATTTTCTTTCATAATTTGGTCAGAAATACTTGGATGAGTATTGTCAATAAATGTTACACCCACAGAGCTGCAATAGTATTGTGGCCAGTTATGGAGGGCTAACAGTCTGCTGAACCATTCAATGCCACAATTTGAGGAGGGCAGAGGGCCAGATATTATGGGAGTTTGTCGGTGTCAGGTAGAGACCCAATCAGTTCTTTAAAATCCATTTTCAACTGTTCTGAGCTGCCGCTCATAATGTAATTTGACCTCACATGAACCATGACAGTGTTGGAGTTGTGCTTGGTCTCTCAGTCATGGGTGAACATGGAGTAGAGGAGGGGACTGAGCACGCACCCCTGAGGGGCCCCTGTGTTGAGGATCAGCGTGGCAGATGTGCTGTTCTTTTTGTCCTCCATCCACTTTTATGTCATTTACTAAACATTCTAAATGCCCCATTGTGACATCATTACTTCCCACATTCCATTCACTGCAAATGCAACAATGCAATTTTTTCTTTACAAATTAGCTATTTTGACCACTTTTCTAACAACTTCAAACTCTTTGTCTAAGTTATAACAACTTGATCTTCTTCCCTGCTATTCAAATCTGAAATCGGAACAGAATTATCTGGTACCAATGCAGTGTTACAGCTGTGTTAGTAACCGCATCAACAACATTTTCTGTAACTTTTTATAAACAGCTGAAATTGACCACTTTCCCAACAAAATCAGACAAAAAGTTAGAGGGTGGTATGCTGCTGGCCAGAACCACACAACCTCTGACCACAGCAAAACTACTGACCACAAATACTGACCACAACTACTGACCACAGCTACTGACCACAGCTACTGACCACAACTACTGACCACAGCTACTGACCACATCTACTGACCACATCTACTGACCACAGCTACTGACCACAACTACTGACCACAACTACTGAACACCAACACAAAACAACTGGCCACAACAACTGACCACAACAACTGACAACAACTACCGACCACAACTACTGACCACAACTACTGACCACAACCACGGATCACAACTACTGAACACCACCATAAAACTACTGACCACACCTACTGAACACAACTAATGACCACACCACACACTTACGGACTACAACTACTAAACCACAACTGACCACAACAACTAAACCTCAACTACAGACCACTACTACAGACCACTACTACTAAACCACAACTACTGACCTCAACTACTGACCACCACTACTGACCACCACTACTGACCACCACACCACTACTGACCACCACTACTGACCACAATTAATGAACCACACAACTACTAACCAAAACTACTGACCACTACTGACCAAAATGACTGACCACATCCTCAAAACTACTGACCACAACAAACTAACCACACAACTACTAACCAAAACTACTGACAACAACCACACAACTACTAACCACAAAACAACTGCACCACACAACTTATGACCACAACAACACAACTACTGACCACAACTGACCACAATAACTGACACCACAGCTACTGACACCACAGCTACTGACCACGTCCATACTGTAAGGCCCAAAGAACCTGCAACACGCCTACACAACTGACAACAACTAATGACCACACAACTATTGACCACAACTACTGGCCATAAATACTGACCAACACAACCGCTCTGGTCTAGCTCTGATCCTGGGTGTAGCTAGCTAGCTCTGGTTCGCACTAGCTCTGGTCTAGCTCTGGGCCTGGGCGTAGCTAGATAGCACTGGTTCGGCACAAGCTTGGGTCTAACTCTGGTCCTGGAAGTAGCTAGTTTGTTCTGGTTCACACTAGCTCTGGTCTAGCTCTGGTCCTGGGTGTAGCTAGCTAGCACTGGTTCGCGCTAGCTCTGGTCTAGCTCTGGTCCTGGTAGTAGCTAGTTAGCTCTGGTTCGCACTAGCTCTGGTCTAGCTCTGGTCCTGGGCGTAGCTAGCTAGCACTAGTTCGCACTATTCTACAGCTAGCTATCAGCAGGTCTACATACAAACCTATTCTACAGCTAGCTAGCTATTAGTAGGTATACATACAAACCTATTCTACAGCTAGCTATCGGTAGGTCTACATATAAACCTATTCTACAGCTAGCTATCAGCAGGTCTACATACAAACCTATTCTACAGCTAGCTATCGGTAGGTCTACATATAAACCTATTCTACAGCTAGCTATCGGTAGGCCTAAATGCAAACCTATTCTACAGCTAGCTATCAGTAGGTCTACATACAAACCTGTTCTACTGCATTCACAGCTCTTATTCAGCAGACTTTGGATTTAATTCCTGCTGACTTCCTTCTCAGAGCACAGTGTAGGTCCTGCTGATTCCTTCTCAGAGCACAAATACATCATCTATGTACCTCTTCCATGATTGGTGATGATGAGGATGATTTTAGACTGGAGGGGATAAAACGAGGCACAAGAACCGGCACCCCCAAGGTACATCACATTCTAGTTAGGTTTTAATACATTCTCTGTCCTATATAGTGCACTACTTTTGACCAGGGCCCATCAGGCAAAAGCAGTGCACTATATAGGGAGTCGGGTGCCATTTGGGACACAGGTAAGCTCCGTCTGAACCACCCTGGGGGGTAATTATGGTATTATTGTCAAGATTTTGATTGACAGCACTGCATTCCCTCTAGGGTGATGCCACCTCATGTCTGTTTACACACACACACACACACACACACACACACACACACACACACACACACACACACACACACACACACACACACACACACACACACACACACACACACACACACACACACACACACACACACACACACACACACAGCCTCCCCTCTCCCAAGCTATACCGATGCCCTATAGCATAACTCTACCCTTGAACCCCATCAGAGGGGATGCACTTGAATAGAATGAATGTCGATTGATGCTCTTAACTGATGGAAGATATGAACCATCATGAATTACTCTATAAGGAAGAGGCGCTCATAGTGGCCGGGGACTTTAATGCAGGCAAACTTAAATCAGTTTTACCAAATTTTTACCAGCATGTCACATGTGCAACCAGGGGGGGGGGGGGGGAATCATAGACTACCTTTACTCCACACAGAGATGCATACAAAGCTCTCCCCCGCCCTCCATTTGGTACATCTGACCATTATTATATCTGCTTACAATCAAAAACTAAATCAGGAAGTACCCGTGACTCTCTCAATATGGAAGTGGCCAGATAACGCGGATGCTACGCTACAGGCCTGTTTTGCTAGCAGAGACTGGAATATGTTCCGGGATTCATCCAATGGCATTGAGGAATACACCACCTTAGTCATCGGCTTCATCAATAAGTGCATCGATGACGTCAACCCCACACTGACTGTACGTACATATCCCAACCAGAAGCCATGGATTACAGGCAACATCCGCATCGAGCTAAAGGCTAGAGCTGCCGCTTTCAAGAAGCGGGAGACTAATCCGGACGCTTATAAGAAATCCCGCTATGCCCTCAGATGAACCAACAAACAAGCAAAGCGTCAATACAGGATTAAGATTGAATCCTACTACACCGGCTCTGACTCTCGTCGGATGTGGCAGGGCTTGCAAACTATTACGGTCCACAAAGGGAAACCCAGACACAAGCTGCCCAGTGACGTGAGCCTACCAGACGAGCTAAATGCTTTTTATGCTCGCTTCGAGGCAAGCAACACTGAAGCATTCACGAGAGCACCAGCTGTTCTGGATGACTGTGTGATAACGCTCTCGGTAGCTGATGTGAATAAAACCTTTAAATAGGTCAACATTCACAAAGCCGCTGGGCCAGACGGATTACCAGGACGTGTACTCAAAGCATGCACGGACCAACTGTCAAGTGTCTTCGCTGACATTTTCAGCCTCTCCCTGACCAAGTCTGTAATACCTACATGTTTCAAGCAGACCACCTGTGCCCAAGGAAGCGAAGGTAACCTGCCTAAATGACTACCGCCCCGTGGCACTCACGTTGGAAGCCATGAAGTGCATTGAAAGGCTGGTCATGGCTCACATCAACAGCATCCTCCTGGACACCATAGACCGACTCCAATTCGCATACCACCCTGACAGATCCACAGATGATGCAATCTCAATCGCACTCCACACTGCCCTTTCCCACCTGGACAAAAGGAACACCTATGTGAGAATGCTGTTCATTGACTACAGCTCAGCTTTCAACACCATAGTGCCTTCAAAGCTCATCACTAAGCTAAGGACTCTGGGACTAAACACCTCCCTCTGCAACTGGATCCTGGACTTCCTGACGGGCCACCCCCAGATGGTAAGAGTAGGCAACAACACATCTGCCACGATGATCCTTAACACTGGGGCCCCTCAGGGGTACGTGCTTAGTCCCCTCCTGTATTCCCTGTTCACCCACGACTGAGTGGCCAAACACGACTCCAACACCATCATTAAGATTTCTGACGACACAACAGTGGTAGGTCTGTGCACCGACAACAATGAGACAGCCTATGGGGAGAAGGTCAGAGACCTGGCAGTGTGGTGCCAGGACAACAACCTCTCCCTCAATGTGAGCAAGACAAAGGAGCTAATCGTGGAATACAGGAAAAGGTGGGCTGAACAGGCCCCCGTTAACATCGACAGGGCTGTAGTGGAGAGGGTCGAGACTTTCAAGTTCCTTGGTGTCCACATCACCAACGAACTATCATGGTCCAAACATACCAAGACAGTCGTGAAGAGGGCACGACAACAGCTTCTACCCCCAAGCCATAAGACTGCTGAACAATTCATAAAACAATTAATGTACAGATTACTTCAACTAGCCTGTACCCCCGCACGCTGACTCGGTACCGTATATAGCCTCCACATTGACTCGGTACCGTAATACCCTGTATATAGCCTCCACATTGACTCTGTACCGTAATACCCTGTATATAGCCTCCACATTGACTCTGTACCGTAACACCCTGTATATAGCCTCCACATTGACTCGGTACTGTAATACCCTGTATATAGCCTCCACATTGACTCGGTACTGTAATACCCTGTATATAGCCTCCACATTGACTCGGTACCGGTGCCCCCTGTATATAGCCTCGTTATATTTATTCTTATTGTGTAACTTTTATTATTACTTTTTATTTTGGTCTACTTGGTAAATACTTTTTTCTTCTTGAACTGCGCTGTTGGTTAAGGGCTTATAAGTAAGCATTTCACTGTAAAGTCTAAACTTGTTGTTTTCGGCGCATGTGACAAATAAAATTTGATTTTAAATATTCTGAATAAATATAACTTATTTTAACCAGTTCGTAATCCACAAAATACCCTTATATAAGTCTGTGTTCCAATAACAGGATGATCTATCATAATGAATATTACTGTAGGCTGTCTGTTTCTTTATGTCTAGCCTGCCACTCCCACTGGCTGTGTTCTATGTTCTATATGTCTAGCCTGCCACTCCCACTGGCTGTGTTCTATGTTCTATATGTCTAGCCTGCCACTCCCACTGGCTGTGTTCTATGTTCTACATGTCTAGCCTGCCACTCCCACTGGCTGTGTTCTATGTTCTATATGTCTAGCCTGCCACTCCCACTGGCTGTGTTCTATGTTCTACATGTCTAGCCTGCCACTCCCACTGGCTGTGTTCTATGTTCTATATGTCTAGCCTGCCACTGGCTGTCTATGTTCTATATGTCTAGCCTGCCACTGGCTGTCTATGTTCTATATGTCTAGCCTGCCACTCCCACTGGCTGTGTTCTATGTTCTATATGTCTAGCCTGCCACTCCCACTGACTGTGTTCTATGTTCTATATGTCTAGCCTGCCACTCCCACTGGCTGTGTTCTATGTTCTATGTTCTATTGTTCTATGTGTCTAGCCTGCCACTCCCACTGGCTGTGTTCTATGTTCTATATGTCTAGCCTGCCACTCCCACTGGCTGTGTTCTATGTTCTATGTGTCTAGCCTGCCACTAGCTGTGTTCTATGTTCTATATGTCTAGCCTGCCACTAGCTGTGTTCTATGTTCTATATGTCTAGCCTGCCACTCCCACTGGCTGTGTTCTATGTTCTATTGTTCTATATGTCTAGCCTGCCACTCCCACTGGCTGTGTTCTATGTTCTATGTTCTATTGTTCTATGTGTCTAGCCTGCCACTCCCACTGGCTATGTTCTATGTTCTATGTTCTATATGTCTAGCCTGCCACTCCCACTGGCTGTGTTCTATGTTCTATGTTCTATATGTCTAGCCTGCCACTCCCACTGGCTGTGTTCTATGTTCTATGTTCTATTGTTCTATGTGTCTAGCCTGCCACTCCCACTGGCTGTGTTCTATGTTCTATGTTCTATGTTCTATATGTCTAGCCTGCCACTCCCACTGGCTGTGTTCTATGTTCTATATGTCTAGCCTGCCACTCCCACTGGCTGTGTTCTATGTTCTATGTTCTATTGTTCTATGTGTCTAGCCTGCCACTCCCACTGGCTATGTTCTATGTTCTATGTTCTATGTGTCTAGCCTTGAAAAATGAAAGGAATTCTAGGAGCTCAGATGCAATAATTGAATAACCTAATATACAAAGTTTCAACAGACAAGCTGTCTTCATCAGGGTATAATGACAAACACTGCCGGGTGTGGCCTGATATCATGGCCGGGTGTGGCCTGATATCATTGGTTAATTCTCAGATATAAAAATAACATACCAAAAACATGAATGGATAGCGTACGATCACAGATACAATTTGGTAACATAGGCCTACAGACATTTACAATAGCAAAATCACAATAATCACAAGAATGGCTTCAGATGAAAGTTTACGTTGAGACCGAGAGGAGCAAGGGTCTTTAAATTAAATGAAAGATCCAGGCAGCCTCTCGTTTTAACAATAAATTGTAAGGATCTACATGTCTAAGTGCCATTACATTGAGGACAGCCGTTACACTTGTAGTTCCCAAATAGACGGGATATCTTGGGATGGTAAATCAGAGTTTACCAATTGATCTCTGAGAGATCTGAGATTTCTGAGGGTCCGAAAACACATTACCGAGACTGTCATCGGATCTTAGAATGTGACAATGTTTGTGAACGATTCCCTTAATTTGTTCAGAGCACTTTGAATAGCGAGCAGTTAGAACGCAAGAATGCTTATTTTTGCGAGACTGTCCTTGAAAAAGATCATGTCTTGGTTTGTTTAGTATTTTCTCAATAGCAGAATTAATCGGACCATATTTGTGCCCCCTCTCCTTGAATTATCTTTGCGTCTCAGCCATATTTCTGTTGAAATCTGATTGTTTTTTGCAAATTCTTTTGATTCGACAGAATTGGCTGTAGGGCAAACTGTTTTTCAAGGGAAGTGGGTGATGACTATCAGCCCTCAACAAACTGTTAAGATCAGTAGGTTTCCTGTAAAGATCAGTGTATAGAACATTATCTTCACACAAGATCAGAAGATCAAAGAAACTGATTTGACGTGTATCAGACTGCATAGTAAATCTCAAATGTTCAGAACAGGAGTTAAGAAAATCATGGAACGCCTGGAGCTGTTTTGCGTCACCCCTCCACAGAACAAAAATATCATCAATATACCGTTTCCAAATAATGATGTTAGGTAAGAAAACCTTTTTGAGAGGATTAAAAATGGACTGTTTCTCCATGTAACCCACATACAAATGGTACTCTACTTCATGTTTCTAAACGATTTCATTATTCAGACGAAGGGTACTGTTATGGGATCCCCCATGGCTCCTAACTATGCTCATTTGTATGTGGGTTACATGGAGAAACAGTCCATTTTTTAATCCTCTCAAAAAGGTTTTCTTCTTGGTAATCAGGCCTCCATGCCGTCTGCAAACTTGATGATTGAGTTGGAGGCGTGCATGGCCATGCAGTCATGGGTGAACAGGGAGTACAGGAGGGGGCTGAGTACACACCCTTGTGGGGCACCAGTGTTGAGGATTAGCGAAGTGGAGGTGTTGTTTCCTACCTTAACCACCTGGGGGCGGCCCGTCAGGAAGTTCAGGACCCAGTTGCACAGCGCGGGGTTCAGACCCAAGGCCTCCAGCTTAATGATGAGCTTGGAGGGTACTATGGTGTTGAATGCTGAGCTGTAGTCAATTATTAACATCATTCTTACATAGGTATTCCTTTTGTGCAGATGGGATAGGGCAGTATGCAGTGTGATGGCGATTGCATCGTCTGTGGATCTATTGGGGCTGAAAGCAATTGAAGTGGGTCTAGGGTGTCAGGTAAGGTAGAGGTGATATGATCCTTAACTAGCCTCTCAAAGCACTTCATGATGACAGAAGTGAGTGCTACGGGGTGATAGTAATTTAGTTCAATTTCCTTTGATTTCTTGGGTACAGGAACAATGGTGGACATCTTGAAGCAAGGGGGAACAGCAGACTGGGATAGGGAGAGATTGAATATGTCCGTAAACACACCAGCTAGCTGGTCTGCACATGCTTTGATGACGCGGCTAGGGATGCCGTCTGGGCCAGCAGCCTTGCGAGGGTTAACACGTTTAAATGTCTTACTCACGTCGGCCACGGAGAAGGACAGCCCACACTGGTTGCGGGCCGTGTCGTGTCGGTGGCACTGTGTTATCCTCAAAGCGGGCGAAGGTGTTTAGCTTGTCCGGGAGCAAGACGTCGGTGTCCGCGACATGACTGGCTTTCCCTCTGTAGTCCGTGACTGTCTGGAGTCCCTGCCACATACGTCTCGTGTCTGAGCCGTTGAATTGCGACTCCACTTTGCCTCTATACTGACGTTTTGTCTGTATGATTGCCTTACTGAGGGAATAATTACACTGTTTGTATTCGGCCATACTCCCAGTCACCTTGCCATGGTTTATTGTGGTGGTTCGCGCTTTCAGTTTTGTGCGAATGCTGCCATCTATCCACGGTTTCTGATTAGGGTAGGTTTTAATAATCACAGTGGGTACAACATTTCCTTTTCACTTCCTGATAAACTCAGTCAAATCGAAACAGTCCTGTCAGGTGCAGAAAACAACTACCCACAAAACACAGGTGGGAAAATGCTACCTAAGTATGGTTCCCAATCAGAGACAACGATAGACAGCTGTCCCCGATTGAGAACCAACCGTGCATTCGTCGATGTTATTCTTAGAGGCTACCCGGAACATATCCCAGTCCGCATGTGGTACCAGGAAAATAACCTCTCACTCAATGGTGACAAAACAAAGGAGCTGATTGTGGACTTCAGGAAAGAGCAGAGGGAGCATGCCCCTATCCACATCGATGGGACCGCAGTGGAGCAGGAGGAAAGCTTCAAGTTCCTCGGCGTACACATCACCGACAATCTGAAATGGTCCACCCACACAGACAGTGTGTTGAAGAATGCGCAATAGCGCCTCTTCAACCTTAGGAGGCTGAATACATTTTGCTTGGCACCTAAAACCCTCACCAACTTTTACAGATGGTTTTAATTAGATTACTTGTAGTTTTTCATGTTGTTTGTCTGTAATTTTATAATGACTTGGTGCTGCCTATCTTGGCCAGGAAGCTCTTGAAAAAGAGATTTCAAATCTCAATGAGCTCTTACTGGTTAAATAAAGGTAAAATAAAAATAAACAGATGTACAATTGAGAGTATGCTGTCACGCTGCAGGGCTCTCCAGAGGGTGGTGCTGTATGCCCAATGCATCATCGGGTGCAAACTATCTGCCCTCCAGGACACCTACAGCACCGATGTCACAGGAAGGCCATAAAGATCATCAAGGACAACAACCCCCCGAGCCACTGCCTGTTCACCCCGCTATCATCCAGAAGGTGAGGTCAGTACAGGTGCATCAAAGCAGGGACCGAGAGACTGAAAAACAGATTCTATCTCAAGGCCATCAGACTATGTTAAACAGCCATCACTAGGCGGCTTCCACCCGGTTACTCAACCCTGCACCTTAGAGGCTGCTGCCCCATATACATAGAATCGGACCAAAGCGCAGCGTGGTAAGTGTTCATGATTTTTATTTACACTGAACACTAGAACAAAATAACAAAGTGAGAAACGAAACCGAAACAGTCCTGTCAGGTGCAGAAAACACTAAACAGAAAATAACTACCCACAAAACACAGGTGGGAAAATGCTACCTATGTATGGTTCCCAATCAGAGACAGCGATAGACAGCTGTCCCTGATTGAGAACCATACCCGGCCAAAACAAAGAAATATAACACAAACACAAATTAACATAGAATGCCCACCCAAATCACACCCTGACCAAACCAAAATAGAGACATAAAAAGCTCTCTAAGGTCAGGGCGTGAAAATTGTTTTATAGAATGCACTCATACAGTATATACATGTTCCTACTGTATAAAGTATTTTGTTATATTTTGTGATAAAATATTTTATTTATGTGTGCCACATTTGCATATATACAGCAGGTATATTTGAATAAATGTATGATAAAGTGGAGGAGCTGTCTACTGGTCTCCAGGCAGCCTCAGAGGAGCTGTCTACTGGTCTCCAGGCAGCCTCAGAGGAGCTGTCTACTGGTCTCCAGGCAGCCTCAGAGGAGCTGTCTACTGGTCTCCAGGCAGCCTCAGAGGAACTGTCTACTGGTCTCCAGGCAGCCTCAGAGGAGCTGTCTACTGGTCTCCAGGCAGCCTCAGAGGAGCTGTCTACTGGTCTCCAGGCAGCCTCAGAGGAGCTGTCTACTGGTCTCCAGGCAGCCTCAGAGGAGCTGTCTACTGGTCTCCAGGCAGCCTCAGAGGAGCTGTCTACTGGTCTCCAGGCAGCCTCAGAGGAGCTGTCTACTGGTCTCCAGGCAGCCTCAGAGGAACTGTCTACTGGTCTCCAGGCAGCCTCAGAGGAACTGTCTACTGGTCTCCAGGCAGCCTCAGAGGAGCTGTCTACTGGTCTCCAGGCAGCCTCAGAGGAACTGTCTACTGGTCTCCAGGCAGCCTCAGAGGAGCTGTCTACTGGTCTCCAGGCAGCCTCAGAGGAACTGTCTACTGGTCTCCAGGCAGCCTCAGAGGAGCTGTCTACTGGTCTCCAGGCAGCCTCAGAGGAACTGTCTACTGGTCTCCAGGCAGCCTCAGAGGAGCTGTCTACTGGTCTCCAGGCAGCCTCAGAGGAACTGTCTACTGGTCTCCAGGCAGCCTCAGAGGAGCTGTCTACTGGTCTCCAGGCAGCCTCAGAGGAGCTGTCTACTGGTCTCCAGGCAGCCTCAGAGGAACTGTCTACTGGTCTCCAGGCAGCCTCAGAGGAGCTGTCTACTGGTCTCCAGGCAGCCTCAGAGGAACTGTCTACTGGTCTCCAGGCAGCCTCAGAGGAGCTGTCTACTGGTCTCCAGGCAGCCTCAGAGGAGCTGTCTACTGGTCTCCAGGCAGCCTCAGAGGAACTGTCTACTGGTCTCCAGGCAGCCTCAGAGGAACTGTCTACTGGTCTCCAGGCAGCCTCAGAGGAGCTGTCTACTGGTCTCCAGGCAGCCTCAGAGGAGCTGTCTACTGGTCTCCAGGCAGCCTCAGAGGAACTGTCTACTGGTCTCCAGGCAGCCTCAGAGGAGCTGTCTACTGGTCTCCAGGCAGCCTCAGAGGAGCTGTCTACTGGTCTCCAGGCAGCCTCAGAGGAGCTGTCTACTGGTCTCCAGGCAGCCTCAGAGGAGCTGTCTACTGGTCTCCAGGCAGCCTCAGAGGAGCTGTCTACTGGTCTCCAGGCAGCCTCAGAGGAACTGTCTACTGGTCTCCAGGCAGCCTCAGAGGAACTGTCTACTGGTCTCCAGGCAGCCTCAGAGGAGCTGTCTACTGGTCTCCAGGCAGCCTCAGAGGAACTGTCTACTGGTCTCCAGGCAGCCTCAGAGGAACTGTCTACTGGTCTCCAGGCAGCCTCAGAGGAACTGTCTACTGGTCTCCAGGCAGCCTCAGAGGAACTGTCTACTGGTCTCCAGGCAGCCTCAGAGGAGCTGTCTACTGGTCTCCAGGCAGCCTCAGAGGAGCTGTCTACTGGTCTCCAGGCAGCCTCAGAGGAGCTGTCTACTGGTCTCCAGGCAGCCTCAGAGGAGCTGTCTACTGGTCTCCAGGCAGCCTCAGAGGAACTGTCTACTGGTCTCCAGGCAGCCTCAGAGGAGCTGTCTACTGGTCTCCAGGCAGCCTCAGAGGAACTGTCTACTGGTCTCCAGGCAGCCTCAGAGGAACTGTCTACTGGTCTCCAGGCAGCCTCAGAGGAACTGTCTACTGGTCTCCAGGCAGCCTCAGAGGAGCTGTCTACTGGTCTCCAGGCAGCCTCAGAGGAGCTGTCTACTGGTCTCCAGGCAGCCTCAGAGGAGCTGTCTACTGGTCTCCAGGCAGCCTCAGAGGAGCTGTCTACTGGTCTCCAGGCAGCCTCTCTACCTGCTTTCTTTTCAGCGCATCTCATTTAGAAACATTTCAACTGTATATTTACTTTTTTTCAATTCCACAAAAAAGCAAACATCCATCAAATAAAGTTATTTCTTTTGACGTTAAGTGTCGAAAAAAATATTAGAATGTATTTAGTCGCTCTGGATTAGAACGCTAAATGACTGAAATGTTAAACAGAAAGCCAATGTATCCCATGGAGCTATTTCAGCCATTACCGGGGTGTGTTTGACGGGACATTACAAACATTTCCGCGGTCGTAACGTTAACGGGGATAAACCACAGGTAATAGTATGAAGGAGTTGCAGTAGAATGAAAGCAATCAATCCAGCGAGATTTAAGTGACAAGTGGATTTTGCAGCCCTCAAACAGGAAATAGATGGCTGAAAAACAGCCCTCAAACAGGAAATAGATGGCTGAAAAACAGCCCTCAAACAGGAAGTAGATTGCTGAAAAACAGCCCTCAAACAGGAAATAGATGGCTGAAAAAGACAGATCCTCAAGTGGGCGGGGCATGCGCGTTGCTAGAACGTCTATTGAGACTGAAACCTTATATTGAGACTGAAACCTTATATTGAGACTGAAACCTTATATTGAGACTGAAACCTTATATTGAGATTGAAACCTTATATTGAGACTGAAACCTTATATTGAGACTGAAACCTTAGTACAATAAGCTCCATGAAATGAAACGCCATCAAGATCACCAGTGTCCTTTTCATCCTAGTTGTCCTTTTTATCCTAGTTGTCCTTTTTATCCTCGTTGTCCTTTTCATCCTAGTTGTCCTTTTCATCCTAGTTGTCCTTTTCATCCTCGTTGTCCTTTTTATCCTAGTTGTCCTTTTTATCCTAGTTGTCCTTTTCATCCTCGTTGTCCTTTTCATCCTAGTTGTTCTTTTTATCCTCGTTGTCCTTTTTATCCTCGTTGTCCTTTTCATCCTCGTTGTCCTTTTCATCCTAGTTGTCCTTTTCATCCTCGTTGTCCTTTTTATCCTAGTTGTCCTTTTCATCCTAGTTGTTCTTTTTATCCTCGTTGTCCTTTTTATCCTAGTTGTCCTTTTTATCCTCGTTGTCCTTTTCATCCTAGTTGTCTTTTTCATCCTCGTTGTCCTTTTTATCCTCGTTGTCCTTTTTATCCTCGTTGTCCTTTTCATCCTAGTTGTCCTTTTCATCCTAGTTGTCCTTTTCATCCTAGTTGTCCTTTTTATCCTAGTTGTCCTTTTTATCCTAGTTGTCCTTTTCATCCTCGTTGTCCTTTTCATCCTAGTTGTTCTTTTTATCCTCGTTGTCCTTTTTATCCTCGTTGTCCTTTTCATCCTCGTTGTCCTTTTCATCCTAGTTGTCCTTTTCATCCTCGTTGTCCTTTTTATCCTAGTTGTCCTTTTCATCCTAGTTGTTCTTTTTATCCTCGTTGTCCTTTTTATCCTAGTTGTCCTTTTTATCCTCGTTGTCCTTTTCATCCTAGTTGTCCTTTTCATCCTAGTTGTCTTTTTCATCCTCGTTGTCCTTTTTATCCTCGTTGTCCTTTTTATCCTCGTTGTCCTTTTCATCCTAGTTGTCCTTTTCATCCTCGTTGTCCTTTTTATCCTCGTTGTCCTTTTTATCCTCGTTGTCCTTTTCATCCTAGTTGTCCTTTTCATCCTAGTTGTCCTTTTCATCCTAGTTGTCCTTTTTATCCTAGTTGTCCTTTTTATCCTAGTTGTCCTTTTCATCCTCGTTGTCCTTTTCATCCTAGTTGTTCTTTTTATCC
>NC_092094.1:1549084-1598911 GCF_045679555.1 Salvelinus alpinus
ACACGTCCACACACACACACACACACACACACACACACACACACACACACACACACACACACACACACACACACACACACACACACACACACACACACACACACACACACACACACACACACACACACATACATACATACATACATACATACATACATACATACATACATACATACATACATACATACATACATACATACATACATACATACATACATACATACATACACATACATACATACATACATACACGGATGCATGGACAGGCGGTCACACATGCACTCAAGCACACACCTTTTCCCCAAAGGGCTGACAGAAGACCAACTAGTCTAGACGACACTGGTAGCATCCCTCAGGATAGACAGTGTGTGTGTGTTAACATGTGTACTGTGACTAGTATGATGCAACTGTGTCAAGACATTACCTCAGTCGGTAATCAAGGAACCACACTAGGAGCTAAAGGGGGTTATCAAGAACACAGAGTTGGAAATATGTTTTAAAGTGTCACTGCACAATAATACTTTCATTGACAAAATACACATTTTAAACCACATTGCGGACTACTAAGACACTGTATGTAGACAAAGTAGGCAAGACAGTACAATGTCCACTACCGGTCAGAAGTTTAGAACACCTACTAATTCAAGGGTTTTACTTTATTTTTTTACTATTTTCTACATTGTAGAATATTAGTGAAGACATCAAAACGATGACATTTTATTTTACCACGTAAATAAGTAAAGAACAAATTCTTATTTACAATGATAGCCTAGGAACAGTGGGTTAACTGCCTTGTTCAGGGCCAGAACGGCAGGGTCAGTACCTTTCGGTTACTGGCCCAACGCTCTAACCACTAGGCTACCTGCCTCCCCCAAATAACACAAATGGAATCATGTAGTAACCCAAAAAAGTGTTAAACAAATCAAAATATATTTTATATTTGAGATTCTTCAAATAGCCACCCTTTGCCTGGATGACCGTTTTGCACACTCTTGGCATTTTCTCAACCATCTTTATGAGGTAGTCACCTGGAATGCATTTCAATTAACAGGTGTGCCTTCTTAAAAGTAAATTAGGGGAATTTATTTCCTTTTTAATGCGTTTGAGCCATTCAGTTGTGTTGTGACAAGGTAGGATGGTATACAGAATATAGCCCTATTTGGTAAAAGACCAAGTCCATATTATAACAAGAACAGCTCAAATAAGCAAAGAGAAACGACAGACCATCATTACTTTAAGACATGAAGGTCAGTCAATAAGGAAAATCCCAAGGACTTTGAAGGTATTTTCAAGTGCAGTCGCAAAAACCATCAAGCGCTATGATGAAACTGGCTCTCATGAGGACCGCCACAGGAATGGAAGACCCAGAGTTACCTCTGCTGCAGAGGATAAGTTCATTAAAGTTACCAGCCTCAGAAATTGCAGCCCAAATAAATGCTTCACAGAGTTCAAGTAACAGACACATCTCAACATCAACTGTTCAGATGAGACTGTGTGACTCAGGCCTTCATGGTCAAATTGCTGCAAAGAAACCACTACTAAAGGACACCAATAAGAAGAAGAGACTTGTTTGGGCCAAGAAACACAAGCAATGGACATTAGACCGGTGGAAATTTGTCCTTTGGCCTGGAGTCCAAATTTGAGATTTTTGGTTTCAACCGCCGTGTCTTTGTGAGACGCGGTGTGGCTGAACGGATGATCTCTGCATGTGTATTTCCCACCGTGAAGCATGGAGGAGGAGGTGTTATGGTGTGGTTCCCACCGTGAAGCATGGAGGAGGAGGTGTTATGGTGTGGTGGTGCTTTGCTGGTGACACTGTCTGTAATTTATTTAGAATTCAAGGCACACTTAACCAGCATGGCTACCACAGCATTCTGCAGCGATACACCATCCCATCTGGTTTGGGCTTAGTAGGACAATCATTTGTTTTTCAACAGGACAATGACCCAACACACCTCCAGGCTGTGTAAGGGCTATTTGACCAAGAAGGAGAGTGATGGAGTGCTGCATCAGATGACCTGGCCTCCACAATCTCCCGACCTCAACCAAATTGAGATGGTTTGGGATGAGTCGGACCGCAGTTAAGGAAAAGCAGCTAACAAGTGCTCAACATATGTGGGAACTTCTTCAAGACTGTTAGAAAATAATTCCAGGTGAAGCTGGTTGAGAGAATGCCAAGAGTGTGCAAAGCTGTCATCCAGGCAAAGATTGGCTATTTGAAGAATCTCAAATATAAAATATTGTTTGATTTGTTTAACACTTTTTTGTTACTAGTGATTCCATATGTGTTATTTCATAGTTTTGACGTGTTCACTATTGTTTTACAATGTAGAAAATAGTAAAAATTAAAGAAAAATTCTTAAATGAGTAGGTGTTCTAAAACTTTTGACCGATAGTGTCATGATCGTCGTAAGAAGCGGACCAAAGCACAGCGTGGTTTGAATACATTCTTCTTTTAATGAAACGAAACGAAGAACACTTGACAAACTATACAAAAACAATAAACGACGACCGTGAAGCTAAATAACAAATAGTGCTGACACTAAACACTACACATAGACAATCACCCACAACCCACAATACAAAACAGGCTACCTAAATATGGTTCCCAATCAGAGACAACGCAAAACACCTGTCTCTGACTGAGAACCATATCAGGCCAAACACATAGAAATTAGACAAACCAGACAAACAACATAGAATGCCCAATCAGATCACACCCTGACCAAACAAAACATAAAACATACAAAGCAAACTATGGTGACAGATAGTGTACATATGAAGAATGAGGTAACCCATGGCTTATCAAGACAGTAGATATTGTTTTCATTCTTATTTCATTCTTAGGATGAAAATATTGGCATAAATATCTGTTTCAGGTCATACTTTATCCTTTTACAACAAGTTAAATATCTCTCACGGATCATACTTTATCCTTTTACAACAAGTGAAATATCTCTCACGGGTCATACTTTATCCTTTTACAACAAGTTAAATATCTGTCACGGGTCATACTTTATCCATTTACAACAAGTTAAATATCTGTTACGGGTCATACTTTATCCTTTTACAACAAGTTAAATATCTGTCACGGGTCATACTTTATCGTTTTAGAACAAGTTAAATATCTGTCACGGGTCATACTTTATCCTTTTACAACAAGTTAAATATCTGTCACGGGTCATACTTTATTCTTTTACAACAAGTTAAACATCTGTCACGGGTCATACTTTATCATTTTACAACAAGTTAAATATCTGTTACGGGTCATACTTTATCCTTTTACAACAAGTTAAATATCTGTCATGGGTCATACTTTATTCTTTTACAACAAGTTAAACATCTGTCACGGGTCATACTTTATCATTTTACAACAAGTTAAATATCTGTTACGGGTCATACTTTATCCTTTTACAACAAGTTAAATATCTGTCACGGGTCATACTTTATCCTTTTACAACAAGTTAAATATCTGTTACGGGTCATACTTTATCCTTTTGCAACAAGTTAAATATCTGTTACGGGTCATACTTTATCCTTTTACAACAAGTTAAATATCTGTCACGGGTCATACTTTATCCATTAACAACAAGTTAAATATCTGTTACGGGTCATACTTGATCCTTTTACAACAAGTTAAATATCTGTCACGGTTCATACTTTATCCTTTTACAACAAGTTAAATATCTGTTACGGGTCATACTTTATCCTTTTACAACAAATTAAATATCTTTCACGGGTCATACTTTATCCTTTTACAACAAGTTATATATCTGTCACGGGCGCTACTTTATCCTTTTACAACAAGTTATACAGTGGGGAGAACAAGTATTTGATACACTGCCGATTTTGCAGGTTTTCCTACTTACAAAGCATGTAGAGGTCTGTCATTTTTATCATAGGTACACTTCAACTGTGAGAGACGGAATCTAAAACAAACATCCAGAAAATCACATTGTATGATTTTTAAATAATTAATTTGCATTTTATTGCATGACATAAGTATTTGATCACCTACCAACCAGTAAGAATTCCGGCTCTCACAGACCTGTTAGTTTTTCTTTAAGAAGCCCTCCTGTTCTCCACTCATTACCTGTATTAACTGCACCTGTTTGAACTCGTTACCTGTATAAAAGACACCTGTCCACACACAATCAAACAGATTCCAACCTCTCCACAATGGCCAAGACCAGAGAGCTGTGTAAGGACATCAGGGATAAAATTGTAGACCTGCACAAGGCTGGGATGGGCTACAGGACAATAGGCAAGCAGCTTGGTGAGAAGGAAACAACTGTTGGCGCAATTATTAGAAAATGGAAGAAGTTCAAGATGACGGTCAATCACCCTCGGTCTGGGGCTCCATGCAAGATTTCACCTCGTGGGGCATCAATGATCATAAGGAAGGTGAGGGATCAGCCCAGAACTACACAGCAGGACCTGGTCAATGACCTGAAGAGAGCTGGGACCACAGTCTCAAAGAAAACCATTAGTAACACACTACGCCGTCATGGATTAAAATCCTGCAGCGCACGCAAGGTCCCCCTGCTTAAGCCAGTGCATGTCCAGGCCTGTCTGAAGTTTGCCAATGACCATCTGGATGATCCAGAGGAGGAATGGGAGAAGGTCATGTGGTCTGATGAGACAAAAATAGAGCTTTTTGGTCTAACTCCACTCGCCGTGTTTGGAGGAAGAAGAAGTATGAGTACAACCCCAAGAACACCATCCCAACCGTGAAGCATGGAGGTGGAAACATCATTCTTTGGGGATGCTTTTCTGCAAAGGGGACAGGACGACTGCACCGTATTGAGGGGAGGATGGATGGGGCCATGTATCGCGAGATCTTGGCCAACAACCTCCTTCCCTCAGTAAGAGCATTGAAGATGGGTCGTGGCTGGGTCTTCCAGCATGACAACGACACGAAGCACACAGCCATGGCAACTAAGGAGTGGCTCCGTAAGAAGCATCTCAAGGTCCTGGAGTGGCCTAGCCAGTCTCCAGACCTGAACCCAATAGAAAATCTTTGGAGGGAGCTGAAAGTCCGTATTGCCCAGCGACAGCCCCGAAACCTGAAGGATCTGGAGAAGATCTGTAGGGAGGAGTGGGCCAAAATCCCTGCTGCAGTGTGTGCAAACCTAGTCAAGAACTACAGGAAACGTATGATCTCTGTAATTGCAAACAAAGGTTTCTGTACCAAATATTAAGTTCTGCTTTTCTGATGTATCAAATACTTATGTCATGCAATAAAATGCAAATTAATTACTTAAAAATCATACAATGTGATTTTCTGGATTTTTGTTTTAGATTCCGTCTCTCATAGTTGAAGTGTACCTATGATAAAAAATTACAGACCTCTACATGCTTTGTAAGTAGGAAAACCTGCAAAATCGGCAGTGTATCAAATACTTGTTCTCCCCACTGTATATCTGTCAAAGGTTCTACTTTATCCTTTTACAACAAGGTAAATATCTGTCACGGGTCATACTTTATCCTTTTACAACAAGTTAAATATCTGTCACGGGTCATACTTTATCCTTTTGCAACAAGTTAAATATCTGTCACGGGTGCTACTTTATCCTTTTACAACAAGTTATATATCTGTCACGGGTGCTACTTTATCCTTTTACAACAAGTTAAATATCTGTCACAGGTTCTACTTTTTCCTTTTACAACAAGTTAAATATTTCTCACGGGTCATACTTTATCGTTTTAGAACAAGTTAAATATCTCTCACGGGTCATACTTTATCCTTTTACAACAAGTTAAATATCTGTCACGGGTCATACTTTATCCTTTTACAACAAGTTAAATATCTGTCACGGGTCATACTCTATGATTTTAGAACAAGTTAAATATCTCTCACGGGTCATACTTTATCCTTTTACAACAAGTTAAATATCTGTCACGGGTCATACTTGATCCTTTTACAACAAGTTAAATATCTGTCACGGGTCATACTCTATGATTTTAGAACAAGTTAAATATCTCTCACGGGTCATACTTTATCCTTTTACAACAAGTTAAATATCTTTCACGGGTCATACTTTATCCTTTTACAACAAGTTATATATCTGTCACTGGTGCTACTTTATCCTTTTACAACAAGTTATATATCTGTCACGGGTGCTACTTTATCCTTTTACAACAAGTTAAATATCTGTCTCAGGTTCTACTTTTTCCTTTTACAACAAGTTAAATATCTGTCACGGGTCATACTCTATGATTTTAGAACAAGTTAAATATCTCTCACGGGTCATACTTTATCCTTTTACAACAAGTTAAATATCTGTCACGGGTCATACTTTATCCTTTTACAACAAGTTAAATATCTGTCACGGGTCATACTCTATGATTTTAGAACAAGTTAAATATCTCTCACGGGTCATACTTTATCCTTTTACAACAAGTGAAATATCTTTCACGGGTCATACTTTATCCTTTTACAACAAGTTATATATCTGTCACGGGTGCTACTTTATCCTTTTACAACAAGTTATATATCTGTCACGGGTGCTACTTTATCCTTTTACAACAAGTTAAATATCTGTCACAGGTTCTACTTTTTCCTTTTACAACAAGTTAAATATCTGTCACGGGTCATACTTTATCGTTTTAGAACAAGTTAAATATCTCTCACGGCTCATACTTTATCCTTTTACAACAAGTTAAATATCTGTTACGGGTCATACTTGATCCTTTTACAACAAGTTAAATATCTGTCACGGGTCATACTTTATCCTTTTACAACAAGTTAAATATCTGTCACGGGTCATACTTTATCCTTTTACAACAAGTTATATATCTGTCACGGGCGCTACTTTATCCTTTTACAACAAGTTATATATCTGTCACAGGTTCTACTTTATCCTTTTACAACAAGTTAAATATCTGTCACGGGTCATACTTTATCCTTTTACAACAAGTTAAATATCTATCACGGGTCATACTTTATCCTTTTACAACAAGTTAAATATCTGTCACGGGTCATACTTTATCCATTAACAACAAGTTAAATATCTGTTACGGGTCATACTTTATCCTTTTACAACAAGTTAAATATCTGTCACGGGTCATACTTTATCCTTTTACAACAAGTTAAATATCTGTTACGGGTCATACTTTATCCTTTTACAACAAGTTAAATATCTTTCACGGGTCATACTTTATCCTTTTACAACAAGTTATATATCTGTCACGGGTGCTACTTTATCCTTTTACAACAAGTTATATATCTGTCACGGGTGCTACTTTATCCTTTTACAACAAGTTAAATATCTGTCACAGGTTCTACTTTTTCCTTTTACAACAAGTTAAATATTTCTCACGGGTCATACTTTATCGTTTTAGAACAAGTTAAATATCTCTCACGGGTCATACTTTATCCTTTTACAACAAGTTAAATATCTCTCACGGGTCATACTTTATCCTTTTACAACAAGTTAAATATCTGTCACGGGTCATACTTTATCCTTTTACAACAAGTTAAATATCTGTCACGGGTCATACTCTATGATTTTAGAACAAGTTAAATATCTCTCACGGGTCATACTTTATCCTTTTACAACAAGTGAAATATCTTTCACGGGTCATACTTTATCCTTTTACAACAAGTTATATATCTGTCACGGGTGCTACTTTATCCTTTTACAACAAGTTATATATCTGTCACGGGTGCTACTTTATCCTTTTACAACAAGTTAAATATCTGTCACAGGTTCTACTTTTTCCTTTTACAACAAGTTAAATATCTGTCACGGGTCATACTTTATCGTTTTAGAACAAGTTAAATATCTCTCACGGCTCATACTTTATCCTTTTACAACAAGTTAAATATCTGTCACGGGTCATACTTTATCCTTTTACAACAAGTTAAATATCTGTCACGGGTCATACTTGATCCTTTTACAACAAGTTAAATATCTGTCACGGGTCATACTTTATCCTTTTACAACAAGTTAAATATCTGTCACGGGTCATACTTTATCCTTTTACAACAAGTTAAATATCTCTCACGGGTCATACTTTATCCTTTTACTACAAGTTAAATATCTGTTACGGGTCATACTTATGGGTCACGTGATGTATTGTTGTTTCTACCTTCTTGCCCTTTGTGCTGTTGTCTGTTGCCCAATAATGTTTGTACCATGTTTTGTGCTGCTGCCATGTTGTGCTGCTGCCATGTTGTGTTGCTACCATGCTGTGTTGTTGTGGTGTCTCACTTGTCATGATGTAAGTTTTGTCCTATATTTTAATTTTTTAATCCCAGCCCACTTTTGCCAGGCCGTCATTGTAAATACTTTGTCATTTTACAACAAGTCAAATATCAACATCCTGAATGCACACACACGCGTACAAGCACGCACACACACACACACACACACACACACACACACACACACACACACACACACACACACACACACACACACACACACACACACACACACACACACACACACACACACACACACACACACACACACACACACACACACACACACACACACACACACACACACACACACACACACCACATACAGCCACACTCATGGGCGTCTCCTGGATAGTATACATTTTAACGTGCCATTACAGAAGGAAATCCTAAATCCACTGTTGTGGTATCGTATCCTAGATAGCACTGTAATACATGAAGTAAACAAGAGAGAATAAAACCTGCTCTCTCCCTCTCCATGGCCAACCATTAACTATATTAGGATGAAAGAAGCTGAATAAAACCAGCTCTCTCCCTCTCCATGGCCAACCATTAACTATATTAGGATGAAAGAAGCTGAATAAAACCAGCTCTCTCCCTCTCCATGGCCAACCATTAACTATATTAGGATGAAAGAAGCTGAATAAAACCAGCTCTCTCCCTCTCCATGGCCAACCATTAACTATATTAGGATGAAAGAAGTTGATTAACTAAAGACTATGAACTGTCTGTGACGTGCGTGCGTGCTGGCTTGCGTGCGTTTTCAACTTTGACACTGTCATCCAAAGATCTCCCGGCCAGTTCAGTCAACATCATGTAGTGTGGATCAAACTAAAGACAATTCTACAACAATCATAACACCTCATCTGTCTCCTTATTCAATTCGACGAAGCTGCTCTTCCTCCCGGGGAAGCCCTGCCCGCTCCCCTCCATCATGGTTGACAACTCCACGGTGTCTCCCACCCACATTCAAAGAACCTTGACCCTGGACAACACCCTGTCATTCTCTACAAACATCAAAGCAGTGACTCGCTCCTGCAGGTTCATGCTCTACAACACCCGTAGAGTACAACCCTACCTTACACAGGAAGTGGAGCAGGTCCTAATCCGAGATATCAGCTGATGTAAGAAGGGCTATATAAATACATTTGATTTGACAACAGGTGTAGACTGACAGTGAAATGCTTATTTACGTTGGCCTTCCCAACAATAGGTGTAGACTAACAGTGAAATGCTTATTTACGGGGCCTTCCCAACAATGTAGAGAGAAAGAAAATAGAGAAATAATAGAAAAGTAATAACAATTAATAATAAATACACACAATGAGTGACGATAACTTGGTTATATCAAATCAAATCAATTTATATAGCCCTTCTTATATCAGCTGATATCTCAAAGTGCTGTACAGAAACCCAGCCTAAAAACCCCAAACAACAAGCAATGCAGGTGTAGAAACACGGTGGCTAGGAAAAACTCCCTAGAAAGGCCAAAACCTAGGAGGAAACCTAGAGAGGAACCAGGCTATGAGGGGTGGCCAGTCCTCTTCTGGCTGTGCCGGGTGGAGATAACAGAACATGGCCAAGATGTTCAAATGTTCATAAATGACCAGCATGGTCAAATAATAATAATCACAGTAGTTGTCGAGGGTGCAACAGGTCAGCACCTCAGGAGTAAATGTCAGTTGGCTTTTCATAGCCGATCATTGAGAGTATCTTTACCGCTCCTGCTGTCTCTAGAGAGTTGAAAACAGCAGGTCTGGGACAGGTAGCACGTCCGGTGAACAGGTCAGGGTTCCATAGCCGCAGGCAGAACATTTGAAACTGGAGCAGCAGCACGGCCAGGTGGACTGGGGACAGCAAGGAGTCATCATCCCAGGTAGTCCTGAGGCTTGGTCCTAGGGCTCAGGTCCTCCGAGAGAGAGAAAGAAAGAAAGAGAGAAAGAGAAAATTAGAGAGAGCATACTACAATTCACACAGGTACAGCGGATAAGACAGGAGAAATACTCCAGATATAACAGACTGAACCTAGCCACCGACACATAAACTACTGCAGCATAAATACTGGAAGCTGAGACAGGAGGGGTCAGGAGACACTGTGGCCCCATCCAACGATACCCCCGGACAGGGCCAAACAGGCAGGATATAACCCCACCCACTTTGCCAAAGCACAGCCCCCACACCACTAGAGGGATATCTTCAACCACCAACTTACAATCCTGAGACAAGGCCGAGTATAGCCCACAAAGATCTCCGCCACGGCACAACCCAAGGGGGGGCGCCAACCTAGACAGGAAGACCACGTCAGTGACTCAACACACTCAAGTGATGCACCCCTCCTAGGGACGGCATGGAAGAGCACCAGTAAGCCAGTGACTCAGCCCCTGTCATAGGGTTAGAAGCAGAGAATCCCAGTGGAGAGAGGGGAACCAGCCAGGCAGAGACAGCAAGGGCGGTTCGTTGCTCCAGAGCCTTTCCGTTCACCTTCACACTCCTGGGCCAGACTACACTCAATCATAGGACTTACTGAAGAGATGAGTCTTCAATAAAGACTTAAAGGTTGAGACCGAGTCTGCGTCTCTCACATGGGTAGGCAGACCATTCCATTAAAATTGAGCTCTATAGGAGAAAGCCCTGCCTCCAGCTGTTTGCTTAGAAATTCTAGGGACAATTAGGAGGCCTGCATCTTGTGACCGTAGTGTACGTGTAGGTATGTACAGTAGGACCAAATCGGAAAGATAGGTAGGAGCAAGCCCATGTAATGCTTTGTAGGTTAGCAGTAAAACCTTGAAATCAGCCCTTGCCTTAACAGGAAGCCAGTGTAGGGAGGCTAGCACTGGAGTAATATGATCAAATTCTTTGGTTCTAGTCAGGATTCTAGCAGCCGTGTTTAGCACTAACTGAAGTTTATTTAGTGCTTTATCCGGGTAGCCGGAAAGTAGAGCATTGCAGTAGTCTAATCTAGAAGTAACAAAAGCATGGATTAATTTTTTTGCATCATTTTTGGACAGAATGTTTCTGATTTCTGCAATGTTACGCAGATGGAAAAAGCTGTCCTTGAAACAGTCTTGATATGTTCATCAAAAGAGAGATCAGGGTCCAGAGTAACGTGGAGGTCCTTCACAGTTTTATTTGAGACGACTTTACAACCATCAAGATTAACTGTCAGATTCAACAGAAGATCTCTTTGTTTCTTGGGACCTAGAACAAGCATCTCTGTTTTGTCCCAGTTTAAAAGTAGAAAGTTTGCAGCCATCCACATTGTACCAGTACCGAGTCAATGTGCAGTGGTATAAGGTAATGAGGTAGATATGTACTGTCCACATAACTAAGAATAAAGTGACTTAACTAAGACAAAATGACGGTAGCAGCAGAATATGTGATTATGAGTCAAAAGAGTGCAAAAAGGACCAACGTCGATAGCCCAGGTAACTATTTAACTAACTATTTAGCAGTCTTAATGCTTGGGGGTAGAAGCTGTTCAGGATCCTGTTGATTCCAGACTTGGTGCATCTGTACCACTTGCCGTGTGGTAGCAGAGAGAACAGTCTATGACTTAGGTGGCTGGAGTCTTTGACTCCTTCCTCTGACACCGCCTGGTATAGAGATCCTGGATGGCAGGGAGCTTGGCCCCAGTGATGTACTGGGCTGTACTCTTTAGCGCATTGCAGTTGGATGCCAAGTAGATGTCATACCAGGCGGTGATGCAGACAGTCAGGATGCTTTCAATGGTGCAGCGGTAGAACTTTTTGAGGATCCGATGGCTTTATTATTCTGTACCTTTCTCTCCAGGATATTCACTTTGTTTGCTGTGTTTTATTCAGAATTGTATTGTGTGACTTAGGTTGGAGAAAATGTCCTTGGGTTTGAGAAAGGCATAAAACACATGATTTCTAGCCGTATTATTATCATCCAAAGCCAAAACCCGCAAGATGACAAACTTGCCACTTTACACACCAGCATGAACATTGCCGCCACGACCCCATCAAATCTTTTCAATCATTCAAATGTATTTATAAAGCCCTTTTACATCAGCAATTGTCACAAAGTGCTTATACAGACCCAAACTTAAAACCCCAGAGAGCAATCAATGCAGATGTAGAAGCACGGTGGCTAGGAAACATAAACTTATATATTTTCGACAGATAAGATCTAAACCAGGCAAGAACTTGTCCGTGTAGACAAATTTGGGTTTCCAATCTCTCCAAAAGAATGTGGTGATCGATGGTATCAAAAGCAGCACTAAAGGTCTTGAAGAACAGATGCAGAGCCTCGGTCTGACGCCATTTAAAGGTAATTTACCACTACGAGTGCATTCTCAGTGCTATGATGGGGTCTAAAACCAGGCTGAAGTGTTTTGTATACATGATTTGACTTCAGGAAGGCAGTGAGTTACTGAACAATAGCTGTTTCAAAACATTTTGACAGGAATGGGAGATTCGATATAGGCCGATTAGTTTTTAAAGTTTTTTATTTTGGGTCAAGGTTTGGCTTTTTCAGGAGAGGCTTTATTACTGCCACGTTTCAGTCTCCTGAAGGGGAAGAGGTGTTGTCGTGCCCTCTTCACAACTGTAATGGCGTGTGTGGACCATGATAGATCCTTAGTGATGTGGACACCGAGGAACTTGAAGCTCACAACCTGCTCCACTTCAATGTGGATGGTGGCGTGCTCGGCCCTCCGTTTCCTATAGTCCATGATCAGCTCCTTTGTCTTCCTCATGTTGAAGGACAGGTTGTTGTCCTGGCACCACACTGTCAGGTCTCTGACCTCCTCTCTATAGGCTGTCTCGTCATCATCAGTGATCAGGCCGTCGTGTTGTCAACAAACGTAGTATTTGTAGGCAGCAGCTACTCTTCCAGCAAAATGAAGGCAGTTATACCATTTTAGAAACATTACAATACATTCACAACAGATTTCACAACACACTAAGTGTGTACCCTCAGACCCCTACTCCACTACCACATATCTACAACACAAAATACATGTGTACGTGTGTGTATAGTGCGTATGTTATCATGTGTGTGTGTACGCATGTGTCTGTGCCTCTGTTTGTGTTGCTTCACAGTCAACAGCTCTGTTCTTTCAACATGTCAGTACCTCTCACAAATACAAATATTGACGAAGTCAATCTCTCCTCCACTTTGAGCCAGGAGAGATTGACATGCATATTATTAACGTTAGCTCTCTGTGTACATCCAAGGGCCAGCTGTGCTGCCCTGTTCTGAGGCAATTGCAATTTTCCTAAGTCCCTCTTTGTGGCACCTGAACACACAACTGAACAGTAGTCCAGGTGCGACAAAACTAGGGCTTGTAGGACCTGCCTTGTTGATAGTGTTGTTAAAAAGGTAGAGCAATGCTTTATTATGGACAGACTTCTCCCCATCTTAGCTACTGTTGAATCAACATGTTTTGACCATGGCAGTTTACAATCCAGGGTAATTCCAAGCAATATCCAGATTATTTATTCCAAGATTGAGTTATAGGTTTAGGGTTTAGTGAATGATTTGTCCCAAATATAATGCTTTTAGTTTTTTAAATATTTAGGACTAACTTATTCCTTGCCACCCATTCTGAAACTAACTGCAGCTCTTTGTTAAGTGTTGCAGTCATTTCAGTCACTGTAGTAGCCAATCGCACGTCGTTAGTGAAGATTGAAAAAAGTAATGGGCCTAGACAGCTGCCCTGCAGAATTCCTGATTCTGTTGGAGAGGCTTCCATTAAAAAACACCCTCTGTGTTCTGTTAGACAGGTAACTCTTTATCCACATTATAGCAGGGGGTGTAAAGCCATAACAGCAGCAGACTATGATCGATAATGTCAAAAGCCACACTGAAGTCTAACAAAACAGCCACCACAATATTTTTATCATACATTTTTCTGAGCCCAATCAGCAGTCTTTTGTGTAAGTGCTGTGGTTGTTGAGTGTCCTTCCCTATAAGCGTGCTGAAAGTCTGTTGTCAATTTGTTTACTGTGAAATAGCATTGTATCTGGTCAAACACATTTTTCCCCCAAAATTTACTAAGGGTTGGTAACAGACTGATTGGTCGGCTATTTGAGCCAGTAAAGGGGGCTTTACTATTCTTGGGTAGCGGAATGACTTTAGCTTCCCTCCAGGCCTGAGCGCACACACTCTTTAGTAGGCTTAAAGTGAAGATATAGCAAATAGGAGTGGCAATATCATCTGCTATTATCCTCAGTCATTTTCAATCCAAGTTGTCAGACCCCGGTGACTTGTCATTGTTGATAGACAATAAAAAATGTTTTAACTCCTGCACACTCACTTTACGGAATTCAAAATTACAATTCTTGTCTTTCACAATTTGGTCAGATATACTTGGATGTGTAGTGTCTGTGTTTGTTGCTGGCATGTCATGCCTAAGTTTGCTAACTTTGCCAATGAAATAATCATTAAAGTAGTTGGCAATATCAGTTGGTTCTGTGATGAATGATGGAGCTGAATTTGCCTTGTTGGTGCTCCCAAGCTTTTTACTATCATTCTCTGTTTCATAATGTAGTTTCATCTTTTTATTCAGTTTAGTCATGAGATTTCTCCATTTGTAGTGTGTCCAGTGCAGCGTCTGGTTGCTCCTCATTACACACCACGGACCAACAAATATTATTTACATCATCAACATAGGAATCACTATAAAACGTATTGTATGTCCTCTTATACACTATATTAGACCCAGCCTTTGGAACTTTGGTTTTCCTAGATGTGGCTACTATATTGTGATCACTACAGCCAATGGATCTGGATACTGCTTTCAAACACATTTCTGCAGCATTAGGAAAGATGTGATCAATACATGTTGATGATTTCATTCCTGTGCTGTTTGTAACTACCCTGGTATGTTGACTGATAACCTGAACCAGGTTGCAGGCACTGGTTACAGTTTGAAGCTTTCTCTTGAGTGGGCAGCTTGATGAAAGCCAGTCAATATTTAAATTCCCCAGAAAATATACTTCTCTGTTGATATCACATACATTATCAAGCATTTCACAGATATTATCCAGATACTGACTGTTAGCACTTGGTGGTCTATAGCAGCTTCCCACCAGAATGGGCTTTAGGTGAGGCAGATGAACCTGTAGCCATATTACTTCAACAGTATTTAACATGAGGTCCTCTCTAAGCTTTACAGGAATGTGGTTCTGAATATAAACAGCAACACCTCCACCATTGGGATTTCTGTATTTTCTGTAAATGTAACATTGTTTTGCTACCACTGTGTCATCAAAGGTATTGTCTAAGTGAGTTTCAGAGACAGAATATGAATGTCTTCTGTTACTCCAGACAAAGACGTTTCCATTGGAGAACTCCATTATAAATCATAATCTGGGTCAGATGGGCATCATTTGAACGCTTACTATATTGCCAACATGACCAGCTAAGTTATAAAATATGATATTACAGTGTTAGGATTTCACAATGCAATTCAGAGAAACAGATCGTAATTCTTATGCGCATAGAAAGCAGTCATGAGGCTTTCAGGCACATTTTATTTCACAATTAACAAACATTCTGTCCAGGACAACCCAGGGTATGACGTCATGTCATCTTGTAGCTGTACGTCTCACACAGTGATCATAAACATTGACACTGTATATGACAGTTTTTACCCCCAAGCCATAAGACTCCTGAACAGGTAACCAAATGGTTACTCGGACTATTTGCATTGTGTGCCCCCCCCCCCAACCCCTCTTTTACGCTGCTGCTACTCTCTGTTATCTTATATGCATAGTCATTTTAACTATACATTCATGTACATACTACCTCAATTGGCCCAACTAACTGGTGCCCCCGCACATTGGCTACCCAGACTATCGGCATTGTGTCCCGCCACCCGCCAACCCCTTTTACACTACTGCAACTCTCTGTTCATCATATATACATAGTCACTTTAACCATATCTACATGTACATACTACCTTAATCAGCCTGACTAACCGGTGTCTGTATGTAGCCTCGCTACTGTTATAGTCTCGCTACTGTTATTTTTCACTGTCTTTTTTTACTGATGTTTTTATTTCTTTACTTATCTATTGTTCACCTAATACCTTTTTCTTTACAAAGAAATTGCACTGTTGATTAGAGCCTGTAAGTAAGCATTTCACTGTAAGCTCTACACCTGTTGTATTCGGCGCACGTGACAAATAAACTTTGATTTTATTTGACATGAGTTTTATGATATTATTCACGGGTGTTTGGCTTGCTTGTATGAAAGCGGTATTTATTATAATCCTTAACGTCTCATCTTTAAAAATACATAGAGTCATCTTAATTTACAGAATTTTCCTCACTCAGACAACAAAAGATTAGCAAAAGTTGCCTGATTAGACCGGCTGTCAGTGAAAACCCACACAGAGCCAGAGATCTGACGTCATGTTTTGCATGTTACTGTACAGCCACTACGTTCCAATTTAGGTGTCTATTAGTGCCCGAATCTACCATTTTCAAACTTTATACGGGTACGAGTGTAAGGGGCTACACTAATGAGGAAATATTTGTAACTATTGAACAAATCTGTGAGTTTGCTTTATTTACTATATTTTGCCATATCTAATTAATTTATATTACGCTACTGTACATGATGTGGACAGCACAGGAGACTGCTGGGGGGGAAATGGCTCATAATAACGGCCGGAACAGAGCAAACGGAATGGCATCCAACACCTGGAAACCATGGAAACCATGTGTTTGATGGCATCCACCACCTGGAAACCATGGAAACCATGTGTTTGATGGCATCCAACACCTGGAAACCATGGAAACCATGTGTTTGATGGCATCCAACACCTGGAAACCATGGAAACCATGTGTTTGATGGCATCCAACACCTGGAAACCATGGAAACCATGTGTTTGATGGCATCCAACACCTGGAAACCATGGAAACCAATGTGTTTGATGGCATCCACCACCTGGAAACCATGGAAACCAATGTGTTTGATGGCATCCAACACCTGGAAACCATGGAAACCATGTGTTTGATGGCATCCACCACCTGGAAACCATGGAAACCATGTGTTTGATGGCATCCAACACCTGGAAACCATGGAAACCATGTGTTTGATGGCATCCAACACCTGGAAACCATGGAAACCAATGTGTTTGATGGCATCCACCACCTGGAAACCATGGAAACCAATGTGTTTGATGGCATCCAACACCTGGAAACCATGGAAACCATGTGTTTGATGGCATCCACCACCTGGAAACCATGGAAACCATGTGTTTGATGGCATCCACCACCTGGAAACCATGGAAACCAATGTGTTTGATGGCATCCAACACCTGAAAACCATGGAAACCATGTGTTTGATGGCATCCAACACCTGGAAACCATGGAAACCATGTGTTTGATGTATTTGATTCCATTCCACCAACTCTGCTCCAGTCCAGTCCTTACCACCAGTCCTTACCACCAGCCCTTCCTCCATCATCCTCCTGTGATGACAGTACGTGTAACTACATTACAAACTGACGTTTTGACCACATGGAATTGGGGAGAATTACACATCCCTTTGACCTCATATTGGTGATGTTGGTATAAAAGCTTACAGTTAGCACGATGACACAATATGAATTGCTTAAAACAGATCGATATCTTTGGTTTTGTACTGTTGATTTTGTCATACGCGCTGGGGGTCGCAGCTATTATTTTCTTTCTCAAACGGCAAGGATCATTTCTGGGCGGTCTTTCTATAAGAGTTGCTGACCGCACACCAACACACGGATTTGAGAGTCTGTCAACCAGTAAGATTTTTGCAACAATCCAAAACGCAGCTGGCTGTCTTCTACAACTTGCCCTCTAACCAGTAATATAAATATTATGACCAGATTCTGTGTGTTTTTATAGAAAGGTTAATTTGAACAGGACGTGCAAACTGACCAGAGGAGGCTGGTGTGAGGAGCTATAGGAGGACGGGCTCATTGTAATGGCTATAATGGAATACATGGAACAGTTTCAAACACAGTGAACTCAGTTCCATTGATTCCATTCCAGCCATTACAATGAGCCTGTCCTCCTATAGCTCCTCCCACCAGCCTCCTCTGAACCCCGTATTCTATTGAATGCAATGTGATATCAATATGAGTGATTGATAAATAAGTGGTGCGTTTCTCTTTCCGTTTCGACGACCCCCAAATCAAAATGCATCAATGTAGCTGACTGTCCTCTACAGGTTGTCCTCTAACCAGTAAAACATATCTCCAGTTGCCATGGTGTTTTTAGTTGTTAGTTTCAACAGAGTGTACAACCTGATTTCCCCCCTAATCAATATGAGTGATGACTTGCCACTTGTCAAAATAAGTGTTTTTTGGTGTGTGTGTGTGCAGTTTAAAAGGTGTTATTTTTTTAAATGACCAGTAATAGGATTACTGTTGTTTCACACGTATCGGGTAGACAGAACATTTTCTATTTGGGTTTTCAATATATCACAAACTGTTTCTGCATATTGGTTATTTATTTCGACATGTTAAAACTGTGTTTTGACATTGGGACTATTTATCCAAACGTCTTGTCAACAGGAAGCAGCAAAAGCATCATTTTCAATTTAAGTTATAGGAATATAAATTGAACTTTAAACATGAATTTCCAATAGTATTGTACTTAATCAGGTAAAAACTGAGGAATGAGTCCCAAAACGTGCTGCGGGTGATTGATTTAGATGATATAGCAGAAGTCAATGTGTTTGCCCTGCTGAGGGCAATACTACATAAGACATCTGACTTATAATGCAAGCCTTTTCCATTTTATTACTTTCTGTGAATGTATGAACATTTTCCAGACAAATCGACAAGCGATAAAGTGCAGAATATGTCCAAACTGATGTGTAAAGGTACATAGCTTTCTATAAGAATGAGCGAGGCCATTGTCCAATATGATGTACAATACGAAGGACTCTTTGGGCTACTTTCAGATTGGCACTTTGTTCCTTTATGAAGACATAGTATTTATTCCTTTATGAGAAGACATAGTATTTATTCCTTTATGAAGACATAGTATTTATTCCTTTATGAAGACATAGTATTTATTCCTTTATGAAGACATAGTATTTATTCCTTTATGAAGACATAGTATTTATTCCTTTATGAAGACATAGTATTTGCTTTACATGTGTCGTCCTTTGCACTTTTTATCAATTGACACTTTTATCCATTTTTTATAATTTGACCTTGCACCTTGCTTCAGGTAATCATGTTCGAGGTTATTTTGGTATGCTAATTCTTCATCAAACCTGCATAACACAATGCACGTAGGTCTACAAGCTGTTTTCAAAACAGGAGGATATAATCTTTATTGTTACGGCTGTGGACAGGTCAAGGATATAATCTGTATTGTTACGGCTGTGGACAGGTCAAGGATATAATCTGTATTGTTACGGCTGTGGACAGGTCAAGGATATAATCTGTATTGTTACGGCTGTGGACAGGTCAAGGATATAATCTGTATTGTTACGGCTGTGGACAGGTCAAGGATATAATCTGTATTGTTACGGCTGTGGACAGGTCAAGGATATAATCTGTATTGTTACGGCTGTGGACAGGTCAAGGATATAATCTGTATTGTTACGGCTGTGGACAGGTCAAGGATATAATCTGTATTGTTACGGCTGTGGACAGGTCAAGGATATAATCTGTATTGTTACGGCTGTGGACAGGTCAAGGATATAATCTGTATTGTTACGGCTGTGGACATAGGATATCGGGACAGTAGACTATTATGCCCAGTCTTAAATCGTTGGATAACAAATATAAGGTGAGTTGAAAACGATTGACTATAAAAGTGTGCTGTTTTCTGTCCATGTACTGTATACAGCTTGTATAAGGGACGTCCACGCCAGTTTGGATTCATTAACATACATGGAGGGAGCAGGAATCTGGTCACAATACGGACGCAGTGGACAGATGAAAAAACACATTTTATTACCATGTGTAGACGCAACAAATATCGATCAGATAATGATGACAACCACATGCTAATGCAAGGTGTAACCACAGCTACTGTCAAATATGGTACAGTATTTCATGGCTCTGGTCAAAAGTAGTGCACTATGTAGGGAGTAAGGTTCTATTTCTAGTGCACTATGTAGGGAATAGGCTTCTATTTGTCCACTCATTTATTCCACCTCAGAACATTCCTTTTCCTGGTCTTGACGGATGGTCCTTTGAACAGCAGGTTTCTCTGATTGTGTTCTCTGCATTATTGAAATGTCACTTTCTCCTCACATACTATGGGAGGGCTTTCCACATACTATGGGAGGGCTTTCCACATACTATGGGAGGGCTTTCCACATACTATGGGAGGGCTTTCCACATACTATGGGAGGGCTTTCCACATACTATGGGAGGGCTTTCCACATACTATGGGAGTGCTTTCCACATACTATGGGAGGGCTTTCCACATACTATGGGAGGGCTTTCCACTATACCATGGGAGGGCTTTCCACATACTATGGGAGTGCTTTCCACATACTATGGGAGGGCTTTCCACATACTATGGGAGGGCTTTCCACTATACCATGGAAGGGCTTTCCACATACTATGGGAGGGCTTTCAACATACTATGGGAGGGCTTTCCACATACTATGGGAGGGCTTTCCGCATACTATGGGAGGGCTTTCCACATACCATGGGAGGGCTTTCCACATACCATGGGAGGGCTTTCCACATACTATGGGAGGGCTTTCCACTATACCATGGGAGGGCTTTCCACATACTATGGGAGGGCTTTTCACATACTATGGGAGGGCTTTCAACATACTATGGGAGGGCTTTCCACATACTATGGGAGGGCTTTCCACATACTATGGGAGGGCTTTCCACTATACCATGGGAGGGCTTTCCGCTATACCATGGAAGGGCTTTCCACATACTATGGGAGGGCTTTCAACATACTATGGGAGGGCTTTCCACATACTATGGGAGGGCTCTCCGCATACTATGGGAGGGCTTTCCACATACCATGGGAGGGCTTTCCACATACCATGGGAGGGCTTTCCACATACTATGGGAGGGCTTTCCCCTATACCATGGGAGGGCTTTCCACATACTATGGGAGGGCTTTCCACATACCATGGGAGGGCTTTCCACATACTATGGGAGGGCTTTCCACATACTATGGGAGGGCTTTCAGCATACTATGGGAGGGCTTTCAACATACCATGGGAGGGCTTTCCACATACCATGGGAGGGCTTTCCACATACTATGGGAGGGCTTTCCACTATACCATGGGAGGGCTTTCCACATACTATGGGAGGGCTTTCCACATACTATGGGAGGGCTTTCCACTATACCATGGGAGGGCTTTCCACTATACCATGGGAGGGCTTTCCACATACTATGGGAGGGCTTTCCACTATACCATGGGAGGGCTTTCCACATACTATGGGAGGGCTTTCCACATACTATGGGAGGGCTTTCCACTATACCATGGGAGGGCTTTCCACATACTATGGGAGGGCTTTCCACATACCATGGGAGGGCTTTCCACATACTATGGTAGGGCTTTCCACATACTATGGGAGGGCTTTCCACTATATCATGGGAGGGCTTTCAACTATACCATGGGAGGGCTTTCCACATACCATGGGAGGGTTTTCCACATACTATGGGAGGGCTTTCCACATACCATGGGAGGGCTTTCCACATACTATGGGAGGGCTTTCCACTATACCATGGGAGGGCTTTCCACTATACCATGGGAGAGCTTTCCACATACTATGAGAGGGCTTTCCACTATACCATGGGAGGGCTTTCCACATACTATGGGAGGGCTTTCCACTATACCATGGGAGGGCTTTCCACATACTATGGGAGGGCTTTCCACTATACCATGGGAGGGCTTTCCACATACCATGGGAGGGCTTTCCACATACCATGGGAGGGCTTTCCACATACTATGGGAGGGCTTTCCACTATACCATGGGAGGGCTTTCCACTATACCATGAGAGTGCTTTCCACTATACCATGGGAGGGCTTTACCATGGGAGGGCTTTCCACATACCATGGGAGGGCTTTCCACATACCATGGGAGGGCTTTTCACATACCATGGGAGGGCTTTCCATATACAATGGTGAGGGCTTTTCACATACCATGGGAGGGCTTTCCACATACCATGGGAGGGCTTTTCACATACCATGGTGAGGGCTTTTCACATACCATTGGAGGGCTTTTCACATACCATGGGAGGGCTTTCCACATACCATGGTGAGGGATTTTCACATACCATGGGAGGGCTTTTCACATACCATGGGAGAGCTTTCCACATACTATGGGAGGGCTTTCCACTATACCATGGGAGGGCTTTCCACATACCATGGGAGGGCTTTCCACATACCATGGTGAGGGATTTTCACATACCATGGGAGGGCTTTTCACATACCATGGGAGAGCTTTCCACATACTATGGGAGGGCTTTCCACTATACCATGGGAGGGCTTTCCACTATACCATGGGAGGGCTTTCCACATACTATGGGAGGGCTTTCCACTATACCATGGGAGGGCTTTCCACATACTATGGGAGGGCTTTCCACTATACCATGGGAGGGCTTTCCACTATACCATGGGAGGGCTTTCCACATACTATGGGAGGGCTTTCCACTATACCATGGGAGGGCTTTCCACTATACCATGGGAGTGCTTTCCACTATACCATGGGAGGGCTTTCCACATACCATGGGAGGGCTTTCAACATACCATGGGAGGGCTTTCCACATACCATGGGAGGGCTTTCCACTATATCATGGGAGGGCTTTCCACTATACCATGGGAGGGCTTTCCACATACCATGGGAGGGCTTTCCACATACTATGGGAGGGCTTTCCACTATACCATGGGAGGGCTTTCCACATACTATGGGAGGGCTTTCCACTATACCATGGGAGGGCTTTCCACTATACCATGGGAGAGCTTTCCACATACTATGGGAGGGCTTTCCACATACCATGGGAGGGCTTTCCACTATACCATGGGAGGGCTTTCCACATACTATGTGAGGGCTTTCCACTATACCATGGGAGGGCTTTCCACATACTATGGGAGGGCTTTCCACTATACCATGGGAGGGCTTTCCACATACCATGGGAGGGCTTTCCACTATACCATGGGAGGGCTTTCCACTATACCATGGGAGTGCTTTCCACTATACCATGGGAGGGCTTTCCACATACCATGGGAGGGATTTCCACATACCATGGGAGGGCTTTCCACATACCATGGGAGGGCTTTTCACATACCATGGGAGGGCTTTCCACTATACCATGGGAGGGCTTTCCACATACCATGGGAGGGCTTTTCACATACCATGGGAGGGCTTTCCACATACTATGGGAGGGCTTTCCACATACTATGGGAGGGCTTTCCACTATACCATGGGAGGGCTTTCCACTATACCATGGGAGGGCTTTCCACATACTATGGGAGGGCTTTCCACTATACCATGGGAGGGCTTTCCACATACTATGGGAGGGCTTTCCACTATACCATGGGAGGGCTTTCCACATACTATGGGAGGGCTTTCCACTATACCATGGGAGGGCTTTCCACATACTATGGTAGGGCTTTCCACATACTATGGGAGGGCTTTCCACTATATCATGGGAGGGCTTTCCACTATACCATGGGAGGGCTTTCCACTATACCATGGGAGGGTTTTCCACATACTATGGGAGGGCTTTCCACATACCATGGGAGGGCTTTCCACATACTATGGGAGGGCTTTCCACTATACCATGGGAGGGCTTTCCACTATACCATGGGAGAGCTTTCCACATACTATGAGAGGGCTTTCCACTATACCATGGGAGGGCTTTCCACATACTATGGGAGGGCTTTCCACTATACTATGGGAGGGCTTTCCACTATACCATGGGAGGGCTTTCCACATACCATGGGAGGGCTTTCCACATACTATGGGAGGGCTTTCCACTATACCATGGGAGGGCTTTCCACTATACCATGGGAGTGCTTTCCACTATACCATGGGAGGGCTTTCCACTATACCATGGGAGGGATTTCCACATACCATGGGAGGGCTTTCCACATACCATGGGAGGGCTTTTCACATACCATGGGAGGGCTTTCCACTATACCATGGGAGGGCTTTCCACATACCATGGGAGGGCTTTTCACATACCATGGGAGGGCTTTCCACATACTATGGGAGGGCTTTCCACATACTATGGGAGGGCTTTCCGCTATACCATGGGAGGGCTTTCCACTATACCATGGGAGGGCTTTCCACATACTATGGGAGGGCTTTCCACTATACCATGGGAGGGCTTTCCACATACTATGGGAGGGCTTTCCACTATACCATGGGAGGGCTTTCCACATACTATGGGAGGGCTTTCCACTATACCATGGGAGGGCTTTCCACATACTATGGTAGGGCTTTCCACATACTATGGGAGGGCTTTCCACTATATCATGGGAGGGCTTTCCACTATACCATGGGAGGGCTTTCCACATACCATGGGAGGGTTTTCCACATACTATGGGAGGGCTTTCCACATACCATGGGAGGGCTTTCCACATACTATGGGAGGGCTTTCCACTATACCATGGGAGGGCTTTCCACTATACCATGGGAGAGCTTTCCACATAGGGCTTTCCACTATACCATGGGAGGGCTTTCCACATACTATGGGAGGGCTTTCCACTATACCATGGGAGGGCTTTCCACATACTATGGGAGGGCTTTCCACTATACCATGGGAGGGCTTTCCACATACCATGGGAGGGCTTTCCACATACTATGGGAGGGCTTTCCCCTATACCATGGGAGGGCTTTCCACCATACCATGAGAGTGCTTTCCACTATACCATGGGAGGGCTTTCCACATACCATGGGAGGGCTTTCCACATACCATGGGAGGGCTTTCCACATACCATGGGAGGGCTTTTCACATACCATGGGAGGGCTTTCCACATACCATGGTGAGGGCTTTTCACATACCATGGGAGGGCTTTCCACATACCATGGGAGGGCTTTTCACATACCATGGTGAGGGCTTTTCACATACCATTGGAGGGCTTTTCACATACCATGGGAGGGCTTTCCACATACCATGGTGAGGGATTTTCACATACCATGGGAGGGCTTTTCACATACCATGGGAGAGCTTTCCACATACTATGGGAGGGCTTTCCACTATACCATGGGAGGGCTTTCCACATACCATGGGAGGGCTTTCCACATACCATGGTGAGGGATTTTCACATACCATGGGAGGGCTTTTCACATACCGTGGGAGAGCTTTCCACATACTATGGGAGGGCTTTCCACTATACCATGGGAGGGCTTTCCACATACTATGGGAGGGCTTTCCACTATACCATGGGAGGGCTTTCCACATACTATGGTAGGGCTTTCCGCATACTATGGGAGGGCTTTCCTCTATATCATGGGAGGGCTTTCCACTATACCATGGGAGGGCTTTCCACATACCATGGGAGGGTTTTCCACATACTATGGGAGGGCTTTCCACATACCATGGGAGGGCTTTCCACATACTATGGGAGGGCTTTCCACTATACCATGGGAGGGCTTTCCACTATACCATGGGAGAGCTTTCCACATACTATGAGAGGGCTTTCCACTATACCATGGGAGGGCTTTCCACATACTATGGGAGGGCTTTCCACTATACCATGGGAGGGCTTTCCACATACTATGGGAGGGCTTTCCACTATACCATGGGAGGGCTTTCCACATACCATGGGAGGGCTTTCCACATACTATGGGAGGGCTTTCCCCTATACCATGGGAGGGCTTTCCACATACCATGAGAGTGCTTTCCACTATACCATGGGAGGGCTTTCCACATACCATGGGAGGGCTTTCCACATACCATGGGAGGGCTTTCCACATACCATGGGAGGGCTTTTCACATACCATGGGAGGGCTTTCCACATACCATGGTGAGGGCTTTTCACATACCATGGGAGGGCTTTCCACATACCATGGGAGGGCTTTTCACATACCATGGTGAGGGCTTTTCACATACCATTGGAGGGCTTTTCACATACCATGGGAGGGCTTTCCACATACCATGGTGAGGGATTTTCACATACCATGGGAGGGCTTTTCACATACCATGGGGAGAGCTTTCCACGTACTGTTGGAGGGCTTTCCACTATACCATGGGAGGGCTTTCCACATACCATGGGAGGGCTTTCCACATACCATGGTGAGGGATTTTCACATACCATGGGAGGGCTTTTCACATACCATGGGAGAGCTTTCCACATACTATGGGAGGGCTTTCCACTATACCATGGGAGGGCTTTCCACTATACCATGGGAGGGCTTTCCACATACTATGGGAGGGCTTTCCACTATACCATGGGAGGGCTTTCCACATACTATGGGAGGGCTTTCCACTATACCATGGGAGGGCTTTCCACTATACCATGGGAGGGCTTTCCACATACTATGGGAGGGCTTTCCACTATACCATGGGAGGGCTTTCCACTATACCATGGGAGTGCTTTCCACTATACCATGGGAGGGCTTTCCACATACCATGGGAGGGCTTTCCACATACTATGGGAGGGCTTTCCACATATCATGGGAGGGCTTTCCACTATACCATGGGAGGGCTTTCCACATACCATGGGAGGGCTTTCCACATACTATGGGAGGGCTTTCCACTATACCATGGGAGGGCTTTCCACATACTATGGGAGGGCTTTCCACTATACCATGGGAGGGCTTTCCACTATACCATGGGAGAGCTTTCCACATACTATGGGAGGGCTTTCCACATACCATGGGAGGGCTTTCCACTATACCATGGGAGGGCTTTCCACATACTATGTGAGGGCTTTCCACTATACCATGGGAGGGCTTTCCACATACTATGGGAGGGCTTTTCACATACCATGGGAGGGCTTTCCACATACCATGGGAGGGCTTTCCACTATACCATGGGAGGGCTTTCCACTATACCATGGGAGTGCTTTCCACTATACCATGGGAGGGCTTTCCACATACCATGGGAGGGATTTCCACATACCATGGGAGGGCTTTCCACATACCATGGGAGGGCTTTTCACATACCATGGGAGGGCTTTCCACTATACCATGGGAGGGCTTTCCACATACCATGGGAGGGCTTTTCACATACCATGGGAGGGCTTTCCACATACTATGGGAGGGCTTTCCACATACTATGGGAGGGCTTTCCACTATACCATGGGAGGGCTTTCCACTATACCATGGGAGGGCTTTCCACATACTATGGGAGGGCTTTCCACTATACCATGGGAGGGCTTTCCACATACTATGGGAGGGCTTTCCACTATACCATGGGAGGGCTTTCCACATACTATGGGAGGGCTTTCCACTATACCATGGGAGGGCTTTCCACATACTATGGTAGGGCTTTCCACATACTATGGGAGGGCTTTCCACTATATCATGGGAGGGCTTTCCACTATACCATGGGAGGGCTTTCCACATACCATGGGAGGGTTTTCCACATACTATGGGAGGGCTTTCCACATACCATGGGAGGGCTTTCCACATACTATGGGAGGGCTTTCCACTATACCATGGGAGGGCTTTCCACTATACCATGGGAGAGCTTTCCACATACTATGAGAGGGCTTTCCACTATACCATGGGAGGGCTTTCCACATACTATGGGATGGCTTTCCCCTATACCATGGGAGGGCTTTCCACATACTATGGGAGGGCTTTCCACTATACCATGGGAGGGCTTTCCACATACCATGGGAGGGCTTTCCACATACTATGGGAGGGCTTTCCTCTATACCATGGGAGGGCTTTCCACTATACCATGAGAGTGCTTTCCACTATACCATGGGAGGGCTTTCCACATACCATGGGAGGGCTTTCCACATACCATGGGAGGGCTTTCCACATACCATGGGAGGGCTTTTCACATACCATGGGAGGGCTTTCCACATACCATGGTGAGGGCTTTTCACATACCATGGGAGGGCTTTCCACATACCATGGGAGGGCTTTTCACATACCATGGTGAGGGCTTTTCACATACCATTGGAGGGCTTTTCACATACCATGGGAGGGCTTTCCACATACCATGGTGAGGGATTTTCACATACCATGGGAGGGCTTTTCACATACCATGGGAGAGCTTTCCACATACTATGGGAGGGCTTTCCACTATACCATGGGAGGGCTTTCCACATACCATGGGAGGGCTTTCCACATACCATGGTGAAGGATTTTCACATACCATGGGAGGGCTTTTCACATACCATGGGAGAGCTTTCCACATACTATGGGAGGGCTTTCCACTATACCATGGGAGGGCTTTCCACTATACCATGGGAGGGCTTTCCACATACTATGGGAGGGCTTTCCACTATACCATGGGAGGGCTTTCCACATACTATGGGAGGGCTTTCCACTATACCATGGGAGGGCTTTCCACATACCATGGGAGGGCTTTCCACATACTATGGGAGGGCTTTCCACTATACCATGGGAGGGCTTTCCACTATACCATGGGAGTGCTTTCCACTATACCATGGGAGGGCTTTCCACATACCATGGGAGGGCTTTCAACATACCATGGGAGGGCTTTCCACATACCATGGGAGGGCTTTCCACTATATCATGGGAGGGCTTTCCACTATACCATGGGAGGGCTTTCCACATACCATGGGAGGGCTTTCCACATACTATGGGAGGGCTTTCCACTATACCATGGGAGGGCTTTCCACATACTATGGGAGGGCTTTCCACTATACCATGGGAGGGCTTTCCACTATACCATGGGAGGGCTTTCCACATACTATGGGAGGGCTTTCCACTATACCATGGGAGGGCTTTCCACATACTATGGGAGGGCTTTCCACATACTATGGGAGGGCTTTCCACTATACCATGGGAGGGCTTTCCACATACTATGGGAGGGCTTTCCACTATACCATGGGAGGGCTTTCCACATACTATGGTAGGGCTTTCCGCATACTATGGGAGGGCTTTCCTCTATATCATGGGAGGGCTTTCCACTATACCATGGGAGGGCTTTCCACATACAATGGGAGGGTTTTCCACATACTATGGGAGGGCTTTCCACTATACCATGGGAGGGCTTTCCACATACTATGGGAGGGCTTTCCACTATACCATGGGAGGGCTTTCCACTATACCATGGGAGAGCTTTCCACATACTATGAGAGGGCTTTCAACATACCATGGGAGGGCTTTCCACTATACCATGGGAGGGCTTTCCACATACTATGGGAGGGCTTTCCACTATACCATGGGAGGGCTTTCCACATACCATGGGAGGGCTTTCCACATACTATGGGAGGGCTTTCCACTATACCATGGGAGGGCTTTCCACTATACCATGGGAGTGCTTTCCACTATACCATGGGAGGGCTTTCCACATACCATGGGAGGGCTTTCCACATACCATGGGAGGGCTTTCCACATACCATGGGAGGGCTTTTCACATACCATGGGAGGGCTTTCCACATACCATGGGAGGGCTTTTCACATACCATGGTGAGGGCTTTTCACATACCATGGGAGGGCTTTCCACATACCATGGGAGGGCTTTCCACATACCATGGTGAGGGATTTTCACATACCATGGGAGGGCTTTTCACATACCATGGGAGAGCTTTCCACATACTATGGGAGGGCTTTCCTCTATACCATGGGAGGGCTTTCCACATACCATGGGAGGGCTTTCCACATACCATGGTGAGGGATTTTCACATACCATGGGAGGGCTTTCCACTATACCATGGGAGGGCTTTCCACATACTATGGGAGGGCTTTCCACTATACCATGGGAGGGCTTTCCACATACTATGGGAGGGCTTTCCACTATACCATGGGAGGGCTTTCCACATACCATGGGAGGGCTTTCCACATACTATGGGAGGGCTTTCCACTATACCATGGGAGGGCTTTCCACTATACCATGGGAGTGCTTTCCACTATACCATGGGAGGGCTTTCCACATACCATGGGAGGGCTTTCCACATACCATGGGAGGGCTTTCAACATACCATGGGAGGGCTTTCCACATACCATGGGAGGGCTTTCCACTATATCATGGGAGGGCTTTCCACTATACCATGGGAGGGCTTTCCACATACCATGGGAGGGCTTTCCACATACTATGGGAGGGCTTTCCACTATACCATGGGAGGGCTTTCCACATACTATGGGAGGGCTTTCCACTATACCATGGGAGGGCTTTCCACTATACCATGGGAGGGCTTTCCACATACTATGGGAGGGCTTTCCACTGAACCATGGGAGGGCTTTCCACATACTATGGGAGGGCTTTCCACTATACCATGGGAGGGTTTTCCACATACCATGGGAGGGCTTTCCGCATACTATGGAAGGGCTTTCCACTATACCATGGGAGGGCTTTCCACTATACCATGGGAGTGCTTTCCACTATACCATGGGAGGGCTTTCCACATACCATGGGAGGGCTTTCCACATACCATGGGAGGGCTTTCCACATACCATGGGAGGGCTTTTCACATACCATGGGAGGGCTTTCCACTATACCATGGGAGGGCTTTCACACTATATCATGGGAGGGCTTTCCACTATACCATGGGAGGGCTTTCCACATACCATGGGAGGGCTTTCCACATACTATGGGAGGGCTTTCCACTATACCATGGGAGGGCTTTCCACATACTATGGGAGGGCTTTCCACTATACCATGGGAGGGCTTTCCACATACTATGGGAGGGCTTTCCACATACTATGGGAGGGCTTTCCACTGAACCATGGGAGGGCTTTCCGCATACTATGGGAGGGCTTTCCACTATACCATGGGAGGGTTTTCCACATACCATGGGAGGGCTTTCCACATACTATGGAAGGGCTTTCCACTATACCATGGGAGGGCTTTCCACTATACCATGGGAGTGCTTTCCACTATACCATGGGAGGGCTTTCCACATACCATGGGAGGGATTTCCACATACCATGGGAGGGCTTTCCACATACCATGGGAGGGCTTTTCACATACCATGGGAGGGCTTTCCACTATACCATGGGAGGGCTTTCCACATACCATGGGAGGGCTTTTCACATACCATGGGAGGGCTTTCCACTATACCATGGGAGGGCTTTCCACATACCATGGTGAGGGCTTTTCACATACCATGGTAAGGGCTTTTCACATACCATGGGAGGGCTTTCAACATACCATGGTGAGGGCTTTTCACATACCATGGTGAGGGCTTTTCACATACCATGGGAGGGCTTTTCACATACCATGGGAGGGCTTTCCACATACCATGGTGAGGGCTTTTCACATACCATGGGAGGGCTTTCCACATACCATGGGAGGGCTTTTCACATACCATGGTGAGGGCTTTCCACATACCATGGTGAGGGCTTTTCACATACCATGGGAGGGCTTTTCACATACCATGGGAGGGCTTTCCACATACCATGGTGAGGGCTTTTCACATACCATGGGAGGGCTTTCCACATACCATGGGAGGGCTTTTCACATACCATGGTGAGGGCTTTTCACATACCATGGGAGGGCTTTTCACATACCATGGGAGGGCTTTCCACATACCATGGTGAGGGATTTTCACATACCATGGGAGGGCTTTTCACATACCATGGGAGAGCTTTCCACATACTATGGGAGGGCTTTCCACTATACCATGGGAGGGCTTTCCACTATACCATGGGAGGGCTTTCCACATACTATGGGAGGGCTTTCCACTATACCATGGGAGGGCTTTCCACATACTATGGGAGGGCTTTCCACTATACAATGGGAGGGCTTTCCACATACCATGGGAGTGCTTTCCACATACTATGGGAGGGCTTTCCACTATACCATGGGAGGGCTTTCCACTATACCATGGGAGTGCTTTCCACTATACCATGGGAGGGCTTTCCACATACCATGGGAGGGCTTTCCACATACCATGGGAGGGCTTTCCACATACCATGGGAGGGCTTTTCACATACCATGGGAGGGCTTTCCACTATACCATGGGAGGGCTTTCCGAAATACCATGGGAGGGCTTTTCACATACCATGGGAGGGCTTTCCACTATACCATGGGAGGGCTTTCCACATACCATGGTGAGGGCTTTTCACATACCATGGTGAGGGCTTTTCACATACCATGGTGAGGGCTTTTCACATACCATGGTGAGGGCTTTTCACATACCATGGGAGGGCTTTTCACATACCATGGGAGGGCTTTCCACATACCATGGTGAGGGCTTTTCACATACCATGGGAGGGCTTTCCACTATACCATGGGAGGGCTTTTCACATACCATGGTGAGGGCTTTTCACATACCATGGTGAGGGCTTTTCACATACCATGGGAGGGCTTTTCACATACCATGGGAGGGCTTTCCACATACCATGGTGAGGGCTTTTCACATACCATGGGAGGGCTTTCCACATACCATGGGAGGGCTTTTCACATACCATGGTGAGGGCTTTTCACATACCATGGGAGGGCTTTTCACATACCATGGGAGGGCTTTCCACATACCATGGGAGGGCTTTCCACATACCATGGGAGGGCTTTCCACATACCATGGGAGGGCTTTCCACATACCATGGTGAGGGCTTTTCACATACCATGGGAGGGCTTTCCACATACCATGGGAGGGCTTTCCACTATACCATGGGAGGGCTTTCCACATACCATGGGAGGGCTTTCCACATACCATGTGAGGGCTTTCCACATACCATGGGAGGGCTTTTCACATACCATGGGAGGGCTTTCCACTATACCATGGGAGGGCTTTCCGAAATACCATGGGAGGGCTTTTCACATACCATGGGAGGTCTTTCCACTATACCATGGGAGGGCTTTCCACATACCATGGTGAGGGCTTTTCACATACCATGGTGAGGGCTTTTCACATACTATGGGAGGGCTTTCCACTATACCATGGGAGGGCTTTCCACATACTATGGGAGGGCTTTCCACTATACCATGGAAGGGCTTTCCACATACCATGGGAGGGCTTTCCACATACTATGGGAGGGCTTTCCACTATACCATGGGAGGGCTTTCCACTATACCATGGGAGTGCTTTCCACTATACCATGGGAGGGCTTTCCACATACCATGGGAGGGCTTTCCACATACCATGGGAGGGCTTTCCACATACCATGGGAGGGCTTTTCACATACCATGGGAGGGCTTTCCACTATACCATGGGAGGGCTTTCCACATACCATGGGAGGGCTTTTCACATACCATGGGAGGGCTTTCCACTATACCATGGGAGGGCTTTCCACATACCATGGTGAGGGCTTTTCACATACCATGGTGAGGGCTTTTCACATACCATGGTGAGGGCTTTTCACATACCATGGTGAGGGCTTTTCACATACCATGGGAGGGCTTTTCACATACCATGGGAGGGCTTTCCACATACCATGGTGAGGGCTTTTCACATACCATGGGAGGGCTTTCCACTATACCATGGGAGGGCTTTTCACATACCATGGTGAGGGCTTTTCACATACCATGGTGAGGGCTTTTCACATACCATGGGAGGGCTTTTCACATACCATGGGAGGGCTTTCCACATACCATGGTGAGGGCTTTTCACATACCATGGGAGGGCTTTCCACATACCATGGGAGGGCTTTTCACATACCATGGTGAGGGCTTTTCACATACCATGGGAGGGCTTTTCACATACCATGGGAGGGCTTTCCACATACCATGGGAGGGCTTTCCACATACCATGGGAGGGCTTTCCACATACCATGGGAGGGCTTTCCACATACCATGGTGAGGGCTTTTCACATACCATGGGAGGGCTTTCCACATACCATGGGAGGGCTTTCCACTATACCATGGGAGGGCTTTCCACATACCATGGGAGGGCTTTCCACATACCATGTGAGGGCTTTCCACATACCATGGGAGGGCTTTTCACATACCATGGGAGGGCTTTCCACTATACCATGGGAGGGCTTTCCACATACCATGGGAGGGCTTTTCACATACCATGGGAGGGCTTTCCACTATACCATGGGAGGGCTTTCCACATACCATGGTGAGGGCTTTTCACATACCATGGTGAGGGCTTTTCACATACCATGGGAGGGCTTTCCACATACCATGGTGAGGGCTTTTCACATACCATGGTGAGGGCTTTTCACATACCATGGGAGGGCTTTTCACATACCATGGGAGGGCTTTCCACATACCATGGTGAGGGCTTTTCACATACCATGGGAGGGCTTTCCACTATACCATGGGAGGGCTTTTCACATACCATGGTGAGGGCTTTTCACATACCATGGTGAGGGCTTTTCACATACCATGGGAGGGCTTTTCACATACCATGGGAGGGCTTTCCAAATACCATGGTGAGGGCTTTTCACATACCATGGGAGGGCTTTCCACTATACCATGGGAGGGCTTTTCACATACCATGGTGAGGGCTTTTCACATACCATGGGAGGGCTTTTCACATACCATGGTGAGGGCTTTTCACATACCATGGGAGGGCTTTCCACATACCATGGGAGGGCTTTTCACATACCATGGTGAGGGCTTTTCACATACATTGGGAGGGCTTTTCACATACCATGGGAGGGCTTTCCACATACCATGGTGAGGGCTTTTCACATACCATGGGAGGGCTTTCCACATACCATGGGAGAGCTTTCCACATACTATGGGAGGGCTTTCCACTATACCATGGGAGGGCTTTCCACTATACCATGGGAGGGCTTTCCACATACCATGGGAGGGCTTTCCACTATACCATGGGAGGGCTTTCCACATACTATGGGAGGGCTTTCCACTATACAATGGGAGGGCTTTCCACATACCATGGGAGGGCTTTCCACATACTATGGGAGGGCTTTCCACTATACCATGGGAGGGCTTTCCACTATACCATGGGAGTGCTTTCCACTATACCATGGGAGGGCTTTCCACATACCATGGGAGGGCTTTCCACATACCATGGGAGGGCTTTCCACATACCATGGGAGGGCTTTTCACATACCATGGGAGGGCTTTCCACATACCATGGGAGGGCTTTCCACATACCATGGGAGGGCTTTTCACATACCATGGGAGGGCTTTCCACTATACCATGGGAGGGCTTTCCACATACCATGGTGAGGGCTTTTCACATACCATGGTGAGGGCTTTTCACATACCATGGTGAGGGCTTTTCACATACCATGGTGAGGGCTTTTCACATACCATGGGAGGGCTTTTCACATACCATGGGAGGGCTTTCCACATACCATGGTGAGGGCTTTTCACATACCATGGGAGGGCTTTCCACTATACCATGGGAGGGCTTTTCACATACCATGGTGAGGGCTTTTCACATACCATGGTGAGGGCTTTTCACATACCATGGGAGGGCTTTTCACATACCATGGGAGGGCTTTCCACATACCATGGTGAGGGCTTTTCACATACCATGGGAGGGCTTTCCACATACCATGGGAGGGCTTTCCACATACCATGGTGAGGGCTTTTCACATACCATGGGAGGGCTTTCCACATACCATGGGAGGGCTTTCCACTATACCATGGGAGGGCTTTCCACATACCATGGGAGGGCTTTCCACATACCATGTGAGGGCTTTCCACATACCATGGGAGGGCTTTTCACATACCATGGGAGGGCTTTCCACTATACCATGGGAGGGCTTTCCACATACCATGGGAGGGCTTTTCACATACCATGGGAGGGCTTTCCACTATACCATGGGAGGGCTTTCCACATACCATGGTGAGGGCTTTTCACATACCATGGTGAGGGCTTTTCACATACCATGGGAGGGCTTTCCACATACCATGGTGAGGGCTTTTCACATACCATGGTGAGGGCTTTTCACATACCATGGGAGGGCTTTTCACATACCATGGGAGGGCTTTCCACATACCATGGTGAGGGCTTTTCACATACCATGGGAGGGCTTTCCACTATACCATGGGAGGGCTTTTCACATACCATGGTGAGGGCTTTTCACATACCATGGTGAGGGCTTTTCACATACCATGGGAGGGCTTTTCACATACCATGGGAGGGCTTTCCACATACCATGGTGAGGGCTTTTCACATACCATGGGAGGGCTTTCCACTATACCATGGGAGGGCTTTTCACATACCATGGTGAGGGCTTTTCACATACCATGGGAGGGCTTTTCACATACCATGGTGAGGGCTTTTCACATACCATGGGAGGGCTTTCCACATACCATGGGAGGGCTTTTCACATACCATGGTGAGGGCTTTTCACATACCATGGGAGGGCTTTTCACATACCATGGGAGGGCTTTCCACATACCATGGTGAGGGCTTTTCACATACCATGGGAGGGCTTTCCACATACCATGGGAGAGCTTTCCACATACTATGGGAGGGCTTTCCACTATACCATGGGAGGGCTTTCCCCTATACCATGGGAGGGCTTTCCACATACCATGGGAGGGCTTTCCACTATACCATGGGAGGGCTTTCCACATACTATGGGAGGGCTTTCCACTATACAATGGGAGGGCTTTCCACATACCATGGGAGGGCTTTCCACATACTATGGGAGGGCTTTCCACTATACCATGGGAGGGCTTTCCACTATACCATGGGAGTGCTTTCCACTATACCATGGGAGGGCTTTCCACATACCATGGGAGGGCTTTCCACATACCATGGGAGGGCTTTCCACATACCATGGGAGGGCTTTTCACATACCATGGGAGGGCTTTCCACATACCATGGGAGGGCTTTCCACATACCATGGGAGGGCTTTTCACATACCATGGGAGGGCTTTCCACTATACCATGGGAGGGCTTTCCACATACCATGGTGAGGGCTTTTCACATACCATGGTGAGGGCTTTTCACATACCATGGTGAGGGCTTTTCACATACCATGGTGAGGGCTTTTCACATACCATGGGAGGGCTTTTCACATACCATGGGAGGGCTTTCCACATACCATGGTGAGGGCTTTTCACATACCATGGGAGGGCTTTCCACTATACCATGGGAGGGCTTTTCCACATACCATGGTGAGGGCTTTTCACATACCATGGTGAGGGCTTTTCACATACCATGGGAGGGCTTTTCACATACCATGGGAGGGCTTTCCACATACCATGGTGAGGGCTTTTCACATACCATGGGAGGGCTTTCCACATACCATGGGAGGGCTTTTCACATACCATGGTGAGGGCTTTTCACATACCATTGGAGGGCTTTTCACATACCATGGGAGGGCTTTCCACATACCATGGGAGGGCTTTCCACATACCATGGGAGGGCTTTCCACATACCATGGGAGGGCTTTCCACATACCATGGTGAGGGCTTTTCACATACCATGGGAGGGCTTTCCACATACCATGGGAGGGCTTTCCACTATACCATGGGAGGGCTTTCCACATACCATGGGAGGGCTTTCCACATACCATGTGAGGGCTTTCCACATACCATGGGAGGGCTTTTCACATACCATGGGAGGGCTTTCCACTATACCATGGGAGGGCTTTCCACATACCATGGGAGGGCTTTTCACATACCATGGGAGGGCTTTCCACTATACCATGGGAGGGCTTTCCACATACCATGGTGAGGGCTTTTCACATACCATGGTGAGGGCTTTTCACATACCATGGGAGGGCTTTCCACATACCATGGGAGGGCTTTTCACATACCATGGTGAGGGCTTTTCACATACCATGGGAGGGCTTTTCACATACCATGGGAGGGCTTTCCACATACCATGGTGAGGGCTTTTCACATACCATGGGAGGGCTTTCCACTATACCATGGGAGGGCTTTTCACATACCATGGTGAGGGCTTTTCACATACCATGGTGAGGGCTTTTCACATACCATGGGAGGGCTTTTCACATACCATGGGAGGGCTTTCCACATACCATGGTGAGGGCTTTTCACATACCATGGTGAGGGCTTTTCACATACCATGGGAGGGCTTTCCACATACCATGGGAGGGCTTTTCACATACCATGGGAGGGCTTTTCACATACCATGGGAGGGCTTTTCACATACCATGGGAGGGCTTTCCACATACCATGGGAGGGCTTTCCACATACCATGGGAGGGCTTTTCCTGTAATTAGTTAAAAATCTAAACTAAATGTGTCTCTGTCATCTTCGAAAGGCCTGAAATGTCACTTTATGGGCTCCCGAGTGGCGCAGCGGTCTAACGCGGCGGTCTAACGCGGCGGTCTAACGCGGCGGTCTAACGCGGCGGTCTAACACACTGCAGCTCAGTGCAAGAGGTGTCACTACAGTTTTTAAATTACACTCAGAAATACCTGTTGAGGGTCTTTCTCTAATAAGTTAATGATCTAAAAACGAATGACTGACAAAAGGTCAAGCTCTGATGTACTAGCCTAATATACCTTAGTCTTGTGAGGCCAGAAGTGAACTGGTTAAATCACAGCTCCTGGGTAGTGTCTTGGCTTCTAATTACTTCACTGCACCTTTATTTACCCTTTTAAGTCCCATACGCCACCCTATATACAGGGCTCTGGTCTAAAGTAGTGCACTATACAGGGAATAGGGTTCTATAGGTCTCTGGTCAACAGTAGTGTACTATATAGGGAATAGGGTTCTGGTCTAAAGTAGTGCACTATACAGGGAATAGGGTTCTATAGGTCTCTGGTCAACAGTAGTGTACTATATAGGGAATAGGGTTCTGGTCAACAGTAGTGTACTATATAGGGAATAGGGTTCTATAGGTCTCTGGTCAACAGTAGTGTACTATATAGGGAATAGGGTTCTGGTCTAAAGTAGTGCACTATGTACAATAACATTGAGGTGCTTAATTGTTACCCAGAAGTGATTTGATATTGAGATAAAAACGGCTGCATTGGACCTTTAACATTGATCTTACGCTTGTTCTATTGTTTAACCCCGCCTATAGACCCTTTAACCCCGCCTATAGGCTAGATCACAGACCTCCCCTCCCTCGTCTTGTCTGTCGCTTATTGGTTGAATCCTTTCCCTCCGATCCCAGCGGACTTCGAGCAGTTAACAGCACAGATGATGAAAACATATCGGCATACTACAATGTATATACGGCATACAAGGCAATTTAGTTCGCGTTCAGGCTTACAATTGTTTGTCCTGACATTTGAGTGAATGCCATCATTTGGTCTGGTAAACCCTCGCCGTGCAATCGGAAGCAGCATGTGAATGTTCGATTCGTTTATCTGACTTCTGAGTGTTTCATGGATTCTTTGCGGGAACTTTGTTCAGTAGCCTACTCAGAATAAAGAGGTAAGTTGACGTTTTGTAACTGAAGTTAATTTGTTATTAGTCTGTTACCGATTTTGCACCGCTAATGATTATGTATAGATGATTGATCATGCCAAGCACGATATTAGAATGTGGATTTCTTTTCACAGGTCACGATTGCTTAGAGAATATTTAGTTGAACTTCAGTGACCCATTGGTGCACGCAGCCACGTGAAAAGTAACGCTGATACTTTGTATCGATGGATGCAATCAAAACTGTCGCAACAACTGCCGCGTTCAAAATAACTGGGAACTCGGAAAACTCCGACTTCAGTTTTTTCAAGACAAATGAGAAATTGCAAAAAACGAGCTCCCACTGGGAAAATTCGTTTTGTACGGTCATCCAACTCGGAATTCCAAGATAGGAACTCGGCATCTTTCTGTGGCTCCGACCTGAAGATCACTGACGTTATGATTTTTCCAGCGGTCTTGGAAGCGCCAAACTTCCACTAGAGCACGTTTTGCGTAGCCTGGTGCCCGGGTGGATGGAGATGTCACTTAATGACCAATGGAATGGTCTAAATAATTTAATTCCGCCCAACCGGTGCACCGGGCCATGCAAAACGGATCCGCCCATTGTAGCGGGTTGAACCACCTGTGTCCACATGCACGAAACTCAGACATTTCCGACGTGCTAATTGGTTGTAGTTATACACCTGCTGCGTTCAACCAGTTAGAAAGTCAGACATGTTGTGAATTTGTCAATGTCAACAACAAAAAAATAAGCAAATATTTGTTACTCAATTGCATTGATATAAATGTATTTCAAGTCCATCTCAGAAATGCATACTAGTTTCAGATTCTCCGAGCTGTGACACGGTAGGCGTACCCCGTTACCAAAATGTATGGGGGCTCCTCGTCCAATGATGGACTACGGGAGCCCAACATTCTTCCTTATAGTCCAAGGTTCTTACATGTTCTAGTTAAAGGAGAATTGGCTCTGGAAACCAAAACAGCTAAATACTCCATCTAAACATGAATCGATCTCAAATGTGCGATGGTTCTAGAAACAACTCCCTCTACTTTCAAATCACATCAAAATAATGTCATGAAGGGAAAATACATTTACTGCTCACTGTTTTAACCTGTTTTAACAGTTGTAGCCGACAGTATTTTTCAGTGACGACACGTTCGTGGTGTCTGTCTTCCCTTTACACACAGGTGTTCAGAGACGCAGATGGCTAATTAGCACAGATAGTCAGTCCTCTGTCCTCCGTAAACAAGCGCTGTAAAATGGAAATATGCCCGTGTGGGAACCTTAACCCTATAAAGGTGTGTATCAGTTATTTTTTTTATTTTGTATTATTTCTTGCTGTTATGAAAGATAATGTCCGTTGTCTGTTACTGTTTAGACCGAGCGTTGTGGCTCTTAACCCCCTATACAGAAGACTCCTTCATCCAAACACTAATGGAACTCAGAATCATTTTCACGGGCTAGGGAGCTCCGGGATGTCTGCATCAGTCGGTTGAATCTTATAAACCTGTGCATGGTTTTACATAGTGACATTTGCATACTTTCCCTAAGAGGCTATTCATGCAAACAGCTATTAGCCTACTCTGTGTCAAAGGTAGCCTACGTATTTGCAAATGCATCAACTTAATTTGCTTTAGAAAGTTGAGCTTCTTTGCAAACCTTTTTTTTTGTTGCAGCAGGAGGTATGGCGTCAGAGGCTAGACATGCAAATTCACTATCTAGACTCCATTGGCATGTCTAGCATATACAGTATATATATGTCTGTGTGTGTGTATATATACATATGTACAGTACCAGTCAAAAGTTTGGACACACCTACTCATTCAAGGGTTTTTCTTTATTTTTACTATTTTCTACATTGTAGAATAGTGAAGACGTCAAAACTATGAAACAATATACAGTTGAAATCGGAAGTTTACATACACTTAGGTTGGAGTCATTAAAACTCGTTTTTCAACCACTCCACAAATGTATTGTTAGCAAACTATAGTTTTGGCAAGTCAGTTAGAACATCTACTTTGTTCATGACACAAGTAATTTCCCCAACAATTGTTTACAGACAGATTATTTAACTTATATTTCACTGTATCACAATTCCAGTGGGTCAGAAGTTTACATACACTAAGTTGACTGTGCCTTTAAACAGCTTGGAAAATTCCAGATAATAATGTCATGGCTTTAGAAGCTTCTGATAGGCTAATTGACATAATTTGAGTCAACTGGAGGTGTACCTGTGGATGTATTTCAAGGCCTACCTTCAAACTCAGTGCCTCTTTGATTGATATCATGGGAAAATCAAAAGAAATCAGCCAAGACCTCAGAAAAAAAATGGTAGACCTCCACAAGTTTGGTTCATCCTTGAGAGCAATTTCCAAATGCCTGAAGGTACCACGTTCATCTGTACAAACAATAGTACGCAAGTATAAACACCTTTGGACCACGCAGCCGTCATACCGCTCAGGAAGGAGACACGTTCTGTCTCCTAGAGATGAACGTGCGAATCAATCCCAGAACAACTGCAAAGGACCTTGTGAAGATGCTGGAGGAAATGGGTACAAAAGTATATATATCCACAGTAAAACGAGTCCTATATCGACATAACCTGAAAGGCCGCTCAGCAAGGAAAAGGCCACTGCTCCAAAACCACCATAAAAAAGCCAGACTACGGTTTGCAACTGCACATGGGGACAAAGATCGTACTTTTTGGAGAAATGTCCTCTGGTCTGATGAAACATAAATAGAACTGTTTGGTCATAATGACCATCGTTATGTTTGGAGGAAAAAGGAGGAGGCTTGCAAGCCGAAGAACACCATCCCAACCGTGAACTATGGGGGTGTCAGCATCATGTTGTGGGGGTGCTTTGCTGCAGGAGGGACTGGTGCACTTTACAAAATAGATGTGGTAAGAAAATTCTGTGGATATATTGAAGCAACATCTCAAGACATCATTCAGGAAGTTAAAGCTTGGGTCTTCCAAATGAACAATGACCCCAAGCATATTTCCAAAGTTGTGGTAAAATGGCTTAAGGACAACAAAGTCAAGGTATTGGAGTGGCCATCACAAAGCCTCATACCTCAATCCTATAGAAAATGTCTCATTTCTCAGACCCAGTTACACCAGCTCTGTCAGGAGGAATGGGCCAAAATTCACTCAACTAATGTTGGAAGCTTGTGGAAGGCTTCCCAAAACAGTTGACCCAAATTAAACAATTTTAAAGGCAATGCTACCAAATACTAATTGAGTGTATGTAAACTTCTGACCCACTGGGAATGTGATGAAAGAAATAAAAGCTGAAATAAATCATTATCTCTACTGTTATTCTGATATTTCACATTCTTAATATAAAGTGGTGATCCTAACTGACCTAAGACAGGGAATTTTTTACTGGGATTAAATGTCAGGAATTGTGAAACTGAGTTTAAATGTATTTGGCTAAGGTGTATGTAAACTTCCGACTTCGACTATATATATATATATATATATATATATATATATATATATGGAATAATGTAGTAACCAAAAGTGTTAAACAAATCAAAATATATTTTAGGTTCTTCAAAGTAGCCACCCTGAATGTTGATGACAGCTTTGCACACTCTTGGCATTTTCTCAACCAGCTTCACCTGGAATGCTTTTCCAACAGCATTGAAGGAATTGCCACATATGCTGAGCACTTGTTGGCTGCTTTTTGTTCACTCTGCGGTCCAACTCATCCCAAACCATCTCAATTGGGTTGATGCCGGGTGATTGTGGAGGCCAGGTCATCTGATGCAGCACTCCATCACTCTCCTTCTTGGTCAAATAGCCCATACAAACCAGGAGGTGTGTTGATCATTGTCCTGTTGGAAAAACAAATGATAGTCCCAGTAAGCGCAAAGCAGATGGGATGGCGTATCGCTGCAGAATGCTGTGGTAGCCATGCTGGTTAAGTGTACCTTGAATTCTAAATAAATCAGTGTCACCAGCAAAGCACCCCCACACCATCATACCTCCTCCTCCATGCTTCACGGTTGGAATCACACATCCTGAGATCATCCATTCACCTACTCTGTGTCTCACAAAGACACAGTGGTTGGAACCAAAAATCTCACATTTGTACTCGTCAGACCAAAGGACAGATTTCCACCGGTCTAATGTCCATTACTCGTGTTTCTTGGCCCAACCAAGTCTCTTCTTATTGGTGTCCTTTAATAGTGGTTTCTTTGCATCAATTTGACCATGAACGCCTGATTCACGCAGTCTCCTCTGAACAGTTCATGTTGAGACGTGTCTGTTACTTGAACTCTGTGAATCATTTATTTGGGCTGCAATTTCTGAAACTGGTAACTCTAATGAACTTATCCTCTGCAGCAGAGGTAACTCTGGGGCTTCTTTTCCATGAGAGCCATCATAGCGCTTGATTGTCTAAAAGTAATAATGGACTGTTTCTCAGTGCTTATTTGAGCTTTTCTTGCCATACTATGGACATGGTCTTTCACCAAATAATCTTCTGTGTACCCCCTTACCTTGTCACGACACAACTGATTGGCTCAAACGGGTTAAGAAGGAAAGAAATTCCACAAATTAACTTTAACATCTACTTTATTCCCCCTAACTGCACTGTCCAATTTACAGTGAAATAATACCATGCTATTGTTTGAGGATAGTGCACAGTTATGAACTTAAATGTATTAATAAACCAATTAGGCACATTTGGGCAGTCTTGATACAACATTTTGAAGAGATGTGCAATGGTTCATTGGATCAGTCTAAAACTTTGCACATACACTGATGCCATCTTGTGGCCATAATCTAAATTGCACCTGGGCATAGTACATTATGGCATTTCTCTTGCATTTCAAAGATGGTACAAAAAAAAATACGAATGTTTTTTCTTTGTATTATCTTTTACCAGATCTAATGTGTTATATTGTCGTACATTAATTTCACATTTCCACAAACTTCAACGTGTTTCCTTTTTCAAATGGTTATCAAGAATATGCAAATCCTTGCTTCAGGTCCTGAGATTTGGATATGTCATTTTAGGTGAAAATTTAAAAAAAGGGTCGGCTCCATTTAAACAAGGCAGACCTGTTAATTTAAATGCATTCCAGGTGACTACCTCATGAAGCTGGTTGAGAGAATGCCAAGAGTGTGAAAAGATATCATCAAGCAAAAGGTGGCTACTTTGAAGAATCTCAAATATAAAATACTGTATATTTTGATTTCTTTAACCTTTTTTTTGGTTACTACATGATTCTACATGTTTTCTTTCATAGTTTTGACGTATTCACTATTTTTCTAAATAAAGAAAAACCCTGGAATGAGTAGGTGTGTCCAAACTTTTGACTGGTAGTGTGTGTGTTTTGTATGTATCCACACAATGTGTATAACAAACATCAGGAACACCTTCCTAATATTGAGTTGCACCCCCTTTTCCCCTCAGAACAGCCTCAATTCATCGGGGCATGGATTCTACAAGGTGTCAAACATTCCACAGGGATGCTGGCCCATGTTGACTCTAATACGTCCCAGTTGTGTCAAGTTGACTGAATGTCCTTTGGGTGGTGGACCATTCTTGATAAACACGGGGAAACTTTTTTGAGCGTGAAAAACCCAGCAGCGTTGCAGTTCTTGCATCTACTACCATACCCCGGTCAAAGGCATTTAAATATTTTGTGTTGCCCATATACCCACAATCCATGTCTCTTTAACCCGTCTCCTCCCCTTCATTCACGTTGGACTTTCTTTAACCCGTCTCCTCCCCTTCATTCACGTTGGACTTTCTTTAACCCGTCTCCTCCCCTTCATTCACGTTGGACTTTCTTTAACCCGTCTCCTCCCCTTCATTCACGTTGGACTTTCTTTAACCCGTCTCCAGGGGTGGGTCGGGGCCGACTCCAGGGTTGGGTGGTTCGGGGCCGACTCCAGGGTTGGGTGGGTCGGGGCCGACTCCAGGGGTGGGTTGGGTGGGTCGGGGCCGACTCCAGGGGTGGGTTGGGTGGGTCGGGGCCGACTCCAGGGGTGGGTTGGGTGGGTCGGGGCCGACTCCAGGGGTGGGTTGGGTGGGTCGGGGCCGACTCCAGGGGTGGGTTGGGTGGGTCGGGGCCGACTCCAGGGGTGGGTTGGGTGGGTCGGGGCCGAATCCAGGGGGGGGTTGGGTGGGTTGGGGCACGAATCCAGGGGTGAAAAAGCTGTGTGACTCAGAGTTGGTGTTTGTTTCACCAGGCTTTTTGTTTCAGCTCTTACAGGGAGGGGAAAATATGTCCTCTGGTCATTCAATATATAATTAGTCATAATGATGGGTAGCCACATTGTTTATATGGCTCTGGTCATGTCTAGTCTTGCTCTTGTCATGTCTAGTCTATCTAGACTCGATTCATTCCATGGCAGCTAGATATACTAGCTAAATGGCTAACCAACAAAACATTCATAAAGGACTCATTTAAATAGGAGAAAGGGGGACACTTCTGATGCTAAGGCTTTGTTCCATTGTCTAAATATTCAATTATTGTGACTAATGACACTACGGTGCATTCGAAAAGTATTCAGACCCCTTCCATTTTTCCACGTTTTGTTACGTTATTGCCTTATTCTAAAATTGATTAAATGAGTTGTTTTCCTCATCTACACACAATACCCCGTAATGGCAAAGTGAAAACAGATGTTTGCAAATTAAATAAATAAAAAATAAACATACCTTATTTACATACGTATTCAGATCCTTGATGAAAACCGTTCAGGACCTCAGACTGGGGTGAAGGTTCACCTTCCAAAAGGACAATAACCCTAAACACACTGCCAAGAACGCAGGAGTGGCTTCAGGACAAGTCTCTGAATGTCCTTGAGTGGCTCAGCCAGAGCCTGGACTTGAACCCGATCGAACATCTCTGGAGAGACCTGAAAATAGCTGTGCAGCGACGCTCCTCATCCAACCTGACTTGAGAGGATCTGCAAAGATTATTGGGAGAAACTCCCCAAATACAGGTGTGCCAAGTTTGTAGCGTCATACCCAAGAAGACTCGAGGCTGTAATCGCTGCCCAAGGTGCTTCAACAAAGTACTGAGTAAAGGGTCTGAATACTTATGGAAATGTTATTTTTCAGATTTTTATCATGCAGTATTGTGTGTAGATTGAGGGAAAAATAACAATTGAATCCATTATAGAATAAGGCTGTAACAATGTGGAAAAAGTCAAGGGGTCTGAATACTTTCTGAATGCACTGCGTGTGTATATATACAAGAGTATGGGGACACCCCTTCATATTAGTGGATTCGGCTATTTCAGCCACACCCGTTGCTGGCAGGTGTATAAAATTGAGCACACAGCCATGCAATCTCCATAGACAAACATTGATAGTAGAATGGCCTTACTGAAGAGCTCGGTGACTTTCAACGTGGCACCGTCATAGGATGCTATCTTTCCAACAAGTCAGTTTGTCAAATTTCTGCCTTGCTAGAGCTTCCCCGGTCAACTGCCCCGGTCAACTGCCCCGGTCGACTGTAGGTGTTGTTATTGTGAACTGGAAACATCTAGGAGCAACGACAGCTCAGCCATGAAATGGTAGGTCACACAAGCTCACAGAATGGGACCGCCAAGTGCTGAAGCGCATAGCGTGTAAAAATGGTCTATCCTTGGTTGAAACACCCAGGAGAAAGCTACCTGCCCGAATGCATAGTGCCAACTGTAAAGTTTGGTGGAGGAGGAATAATGGTCTGGGGCTGTTTTTCATGTTTCGGGCCCCTTAGTTCCAGTGAAGGGAAATCTTAACGCTACAGCAACCAATGACATTCTAGAGGATTCTGTGCTTCTAACATTGTTGCAACAGTTTGAGGAAGGCCCTTTCCTAGTTCAACATGACAATGCCCCGTGCACCAAGCGAGGTCCATAAAGAAGTAGTTTGTCGATCGGTGTGGAAGAACTTGACTGGCCTGCACAGAGCCCTGACCTCAACCCCATCAAACACCTTTGGGATGAATTGGAACGCAGACTGCGAGCTAGGCCTAATCACCCTAAATCAGTGTGTGACCTCACTAATAATCTAACATCTAGTGGAAAGACTTCCCAGAAGTGTGGAGCCTGTTCATAGCAGCAAAGGGGAGACAACTCAATATGAATTAATGCCTATGATTTTGGAATGAGATGTTTGACGAGCAAGTGTCCACATACTTTTGGTTGTGTAGTATATGTAACCTCACAATGTACTGTGGTCCATAGTCTTACTGCTTTCCTTGGTATAGGTCAATCGATGTGCCTCTATTCCTCCTGCGTTGTTTCACTGATAATGGAATGTTGTGTGACAGCAGACACGATGAACTCTGGTCCACCCCTGACTGGAACTCAGTGCAGGAAGGATAATTATTCTCCATCATATGATTATTATTGGCTCTCTGACGGGGGTCACGCTGGTCAGACTGACCCCATACTAGAACCTGTTTTTCTACGTGTGAATAAGTAATATGTCATGAATCCTAAACCAACATCTCTCTTCAGTTGAAGTGTGTCTCTGCTCTATCCTCCTCACGTGTGGCTAGCTAACCACCAGTCCCTCCTGTCTGAGGTGTTGGAGAGATGAGACAAAACGCAGTTTCCACACAGAGGTGTCTGTCATCCAGATCAACTGATTACATATAGAATAGCAGCACAGGCAGGGTGCTAGGCAGCACAGGAAGGGTGCTAGGCAGGGTAGTGTGCAGACCAGGCCAGTTTGTAACTTCTGAGAGCAGGGTGCAGTCAGTCCCAGTGTGCAGGGAGTTAGATCTGTAGGCAGGGCACTGTGCAGAGTGGTAAGACAGTAATGAGATGTAAACACGTGGTTTGTGTGTTCACATGCTTGTCTATAGTACACAGGAAATGACAGCTTGAGGCTGAGGCATACCTAACTGTGGGCTGTAGTGCGCCTCATTGTGGGCTGTAGTGCACCTCAGTGTGGGCTGTGGTACGCCTCGGTGTGGGCTGTGGTACGCCTCGGTGTGTGCTGTAGAACTCCTCGGTGTGGGCTGTAGTACGCCTCGGTGTGGGCTGTAGTACTCCTCGGTGTGGGCTGTAGTACTCCTCGGTGTGGGCTGTAGTACTCCTCCTCGGTGTGGGCTGTAGTACTCCTCCTCGGTGTGGGCTGTAGTACTCCTCCTCGGTGTGGGCTGTAGTACTCCTCCTCGGTGTGGGCTGTAGTACTCCTCCTCGGTGTGGGCTGTAGTACTCCTCCTCGGTGTGGGCTGTAGTACTCCTCCTCGGTGTGGGCTGTAGTACTCCTCCTCGGTGTGGGCTGTAGTACTCCTCCTCGGTGTGGGCTGTAGTACTCCTCCTCGGTGTGGGCTGTAGTACTCCTCCTCGGTGTGGGCTGTAGTACTCCTCCTCGGTGTGGGCTGTAGTACTCCTCCTCGGTGTGGGCTGTAGAACTCCTCGTGTGGGCTGTAGAATACCCCTGTGCGCTAGATGGGGCGACCTGTCTACCTGTGGTTAGGTTGTGGCCCACATGAGCTAGGCTAAATGTAGGTGACTGTTTACTTCATCATGATGGTATTTCCATGTCTGCAAAGAGGTCGAATACACATCTCAGTATTACTGAGAAAGCATCGGGGGTGTTTCCTTGAAGGTTGACATACATTCTTCAGTTTACTCCCCCTCAATATGTTCTCAGGTTTCAGTTCTGTGGTGAAGGGTGATTTAATCACGTTTGTGTGAAGCAGAGATGACAGACGGCAGAACGCATATAAAGTTTACATTCCAACCTCACCACAGTAAATGGCATGAGTCATACGTGTTGCCTATTGCCTTATATAGCAAAACACAAGATTGGAATGGGCTGGAGACTTACAGCACTGTTTAGAGATGTAGAAGGTGGTACTTTAAACAGAGGCTGCTTTAAACTACTGTAATTTAGTGCTTGTCCAGCTATTTTGGAACAAATGCCATTTTATCGTGATTAGTTTGTTTTTCCTGACAAGGTCATAGGCTGGTAGTCACAAGCTCCCAAGGCCTTGTAGTGTTGTACTTGTCTTCTCTCTGAACAGGAAGAGGTGGATTTTTTTTGCTTCTATTTTCAACAAATGTTTTATTCTTGTTTTGGTATTTGACTGTGAGTTGAGATGCTTTGTTGCTCATAAGTGAACAGAGGTAGCCTGGTTCCTAGTCTGTTTGTGACAATATTCCACTCAGAATCACTCTATAATATTGTGTTGTTAACAGAATCACTCTATAATATTGTGTTGTTAACAGAATCACTCTATAATATTGTGTTGTTAACAGAATCACTCTATAATATTGTGTTGTTAACAGAATCACTCTATAATATTGTGTTGTTAACAGAATCACTCTATAATATTGTGTTGTTAACAGAATCACTCTATAATATTGTGTTGTTAAC